>NC_048905.1:1206646-1317168 GCF_011077185.1 Oxyura jamaicensis
CAGGTCCAGGGAAGTGATTGTCCCCCTGTACTCAGCTCTGGTGAGGCCGCACCTCGGGTACTGTGTTCAGTTTTGGGCCCCCCACTACACAAAAGATATCAAGGTGCTCGAGCAAGTCCAGAGAAGGGCAACAAGGCTGGTGAAGGGTCTGGAGAACAAGTCTTATGAGGAGCAGCTGAGGGAGCTGGGCTTGTTCAGCCTGGGAAAGAGAAGGCTCAGGGGTGACCTTATCGCACTCCACAGGTACCTTAAAGGAGGCTGTAGCGAGGTGGGGATTGGTCTATTCTCCCACATGCCTGGTGACAGGATGAGGGGGAATGGGCTAAAGTTGTGCCAGGGGAGGTTTAGGTTGGATATTAGGAAGAACTTCTTTACTGAAAGGGTTGTTAGGCATTGGAATGGGCTGCCCAGGGAAGTGGCTGAGTCACCATCCCTGGAGTTCTTGAAAAGATGTTTAGATGTAGAGCTTAGGGATATGGTTTAGTGGAGGACTTGTTAGGTCAGAGGTTGGACTTGGTGATCTTGGAGGTCTCTTCCAACCTAGATGATTCTATGATTCTGTGAAGAACACTGGAAGGACAGCAGGAAAGATCAGAAAGAATAATAGCAGAGATGCCTTTTATCATTTGTATTTCAGTGACCAAATGGAAGTAACAAAAACAGCACTTCTTCAAAGCTCAGGATCAGTGCATCCCTAAGAGTAGGGAATCGGGGAAGGGGAGCAGGAAACCTGCATGTATGAGCAAGGAGCTCATCAACAAGATCAAAAGGAAGAGGAAGACCTATGAAATGTGGAAAAAGGGCTTGTCCCATTGGGATGAGTATAGAGGTGTTGTCAGGGCCATCAGGGATGCAACAAGGAAAGCTAAAGCCCACCTAGACATGAGGCTCGCAAAAGACATAAATGATAATAAGTTTTTTTTTTTTCAAGTATGTAAAGAGTAATAGGAAGTCTAGGGATAGTGTGGGTCACTTGCTGAATGAGGGGGGTGTCCTGGTAACGGGAGATGCCAAGAAGGCGGAGATACTGAATGCTTTCTTTGCTTCAAGGACTCCCCCCTGGGACTCCTCAACCCTGGAGGGAGGAAAAAGGGTCTGG
This sequence comes from Oxyura jamaicensis, assembly GCF_011077185.1. Taxonomy (NCBI): domain Eukaryota; kingdom Metazoa; phylum Chordata; class Aves; order Anseriformes; family Anatidae; genus Oxyura; species Oxyura jamaicensis. Next base: position 1,207,746 of record NC_048905.1, read on the forward strand.
AAAATGGCAGGCTCCCCCCTGGTTGATGAGGGAGTAGTTTGGGAGTGTTTGAGTGGGATCAGTGCACACAAATCCATGGGCCCTGACAGGATGCATCCACGTGTGCTAAGGGAGTTGGCAGAGGTGATCGCCGAGCCGCTCTCTATCATCTTTGAAAGGTCCTGGAGAACAGGTGAGGTGCCTGAAGACTGGAGGATAGCCAATGTCACCCCGGTCTTCAAGAAGGGCAAGAAGGAGGATCTGGGAAACTACAGGCCAGTCAGTCTCACCTCTATCCCTGGAAAGGTGTTGGAACAGCTTGTTCTGGATGCCATCTCCAAGCAATTGGAAGAGAAGAATGTTATGAGGAGTAGTCAGCATGGATTCACCAAGGGGAAGTCATGCTCAACCAACCTTGTTGCCTTCTATAATGGCATCACCAGTGGGTAGATGAGGGGAGAGCGGTGGATGTCATCTACCTTGACTTTAGCAAGGCTTTGGTACTGTCTCCCACAATATCCTGCTAGAAAAGCTGAGAAAGTGTGGGATAGATGAGTGGACAGTAAGGTGGGTTGAGAACTGGCTGACTGGCCGAGCTCAGAAGGTGGTTATCAGTGGCACAGAGTCCTAGTCTGGTCCTGTTCAACATCTTCATCAACGACCTTGATGAGGGAATAGTGTCTGCCCTCAGCAAGTATGCCAATGACACAAAGCTGGGAAGAGTGGTTGACATGTCAGAAAGCTGTGCTGCCATTCAGCAAGACCTGGACAGGTAGGAGAGATGGACAGGAAGAAACCTAATGAGGTTTAACAAGAGCAAATATAGAGTCCTGCACCTGGGAAGGAACAACCGGACATATCAGTACAGGCTGGGGGATGACCTGCTGGAGAGGAGCTCTGCGGAGAAGGACCTGGGGGTCCTGGTGGACGACAGGTTGACCGTGAGCCAGCAGTGTGCCCTGGTGGCCAAGAGGGCCAGTGGGATCCTGGCATGTATTAAAAGGACTGTGGCCAGCAGGTCAAGGGAGGTGATCCTCCCCCTCTACTCTGCCCTGGTCAGGCCTCACCTGGAGTACTGTGTCCAGTTCCGGGCTCCCCAGTACAAAAAAGACAGGGATCTCCTGGAAAGAGTCCAGCAGAGAGCACAAAGATGATACGGGGCCTGAAGCATCTTCCCAATGAGAAAAGGCTGGGAGACCTGGGTCTGTTCAGCCTGGGGAAAAGAAGACTGAGAGGGGATCTTATCAATGTTTATAAATACCTAAGGTGTGGGAGACAGAGGGATTTGGCCAACCTCTTTTCAGTGGTTTGTGGGGACAGGACAAGGGGCAATGGCTGCAAGATAGAGCATGGGAAGTTCCACACCAACATGGGAAAAAACTTCTTCACTCACAGTGAGGGTGACGGAGCACTGGAACAGGCTGCCTAGGGAGGTTGTGGAGTCTCCTTCTCTGGAGATATTCAAGGCCCCTCTGGACGCCTACCTGGGCAGCCTGCTCTAAGGAACCTGCTTTGGCAAGGGGGTTGGACCCGATGATCTCTCGAGGTCCCTTCCAACCCCTACAATTCTGTGATTCTGTCAACTGCTTTCACAGCTGGAAACATCAAGACAGAAGTTTACCTTTTTAGCTTTGAGAAAAGGCAAAGGGCTAATTGGAAGTGACATAAAAAACATTTATTTCCAGGCGTTAAAGCACTGAATAAAAAATAAAATAAAAAAGAACGTATCTATATATGTATTGTTCCAGCAAAGTAATTGTATTTCCATAAGAAAAGCAACTTTCTCCTTAACGTGTAGTTGTGTACCTACTTACCTCTTTTATAATTTAAAACCAGGAAACCAGGTGAGAAAAAAAAAAAAAAATGGCTCTTAGTCACTGATACCCATACGCATGTTCACTGTTATCCCCTGCCAAATAAACTGCCATTGCACTGTACAAATTACAGTTCCAAAACACATTAAATTCCAGTTATACAGTATCCATAGCTTCATGGTTCCATAACCCATAGTAAGCATATATATTTTTGAATGTATACACATTACTAAGAAAACCCATTTTGAACACTTCAAGCACACACAAAAATAATAAATGAAAATAAAAAAGCCCTGTTATGACTCCTTTGAGACTGTCCTGAAAGTAACGACCCTCTCTGGGTCTCTCTTGGCAGCTTGGTCAGTCTTTAGTTTGTTTGTTTGTTGGAGTTTGCTTTGTACCTTCACGATAAAAATTTGGCTTAATATTTTAGTCTTATCAACTTCAAGAAGACATTAGCTGATTTTTTTTTTTTTCTCTTGAATGATTAGAATTTAAGGTATTGCAGCACAGCTTTAGCAGGTGTTGAAGCAAAATCTCAAATAGCTCAGACTTCCAGCCACTACCTCATATGTGCTATGTATTTCTGCATGAGCACCCTACATGTTAGATGGCAAGCAGAACACATTGATTTGAAATCCACTAGTTTGTAGATGTTTAATTCATGAGTGAAATGTGTGCATTTATACATGAGTTCACTGGCTTGATTTACCACACATTTATTCTTTTAAAATAACATGGTTTCCTGCTCAAGAGTCACAAAAACACTTTACAATATATTCTTATATTGCTATACACTAGTTAGTTGAAATTTATGATTTTTTTAAAAAGAAATGATTTTGTAACACATTCTCAACAATGTCAAAGTAATATACAAATTCTAAGACTTTCCCTTTTGAAATTATTTTGCCCAGTTTGAAGAAGTGAAATCTTAAGTGCTACACTTGTCAAGATGGGTGTTTCACTGAAGAGTCAGTTATTTCTCATTCTCTCTCATTTTCCTCACTCCCATTACGAAGAAAGCCAGCACAAAATCCTCAGTGTTACAGCCCAGAAGTTTGTTCTGTAGGGTTTTGCTTATCAGTACCCTACTCTTGAATTCCAATCATCACCTTTTCCATGGAAGTTTAAGGAAGTTGCTACTACAATTGCAATATGAGAAAGGACTCAGATTCACGTTTGTAAGGAGATACAACATAAATTTTTGATCCCAACATCACTGAAAAAAGGAGGGTTAGGTCCTTTATAGACAGTTTTTTGTTGTTGTTGTTGTTTTTTATTTAATTTTATTTTGTGCTGGTCCATGATCAACTATTAACAGCTCGATATTTCCATTACTCTAAAAGAACTACAGGAAAAAGAAATTAAAACTGTAAAAAAAAAATAATACATGAGTAGTAACCCGTATGCACTACTTTATTATTGAAGAGATATTAGCAGTACTATTATTTTGAGACAAATGTGCCATTTATTATACTGTTTAAATTTAAGGTATAACTTTAGTTAAAAATCAGTTAAAGTACGAATAGATGATAGATGTATCAGTATAATGACTAAGAACCATTAGTACAGATTAAAACTTTTTTTGTTTTGACTTGAAATCTAAAATATGAGAATATACCAAATGTTTTCACATACCAATTTATAATTATGAACATGCATAGGATTTTGAAAATTCAATAGGTCTTGCTGCAGACATTTATACTGCCTCAATCCATTACTATCCCAGTGCCTAAGTCAATCCTAATATATTAAACAAGTCTTCAAAAAATAAACAAAACAGTGACCATTCATTTCAAACAGCATTTCAGAACCACCATATATTTTCTCTTCCTGTAAATGCCTTCATTTATTTTACTGCTTGATGTATTATCACTTACCACTTGCATACCAAATTGACTTGAAATTTTGATTTATATCTCCACTAGAAATTCTTTGGTTTTTGCTTTGTTACTTGATGCAATATTTCTTCACCTGTACCAAAATTCTGTTCCCATTTGCTATAGTATACTATGATGTGTAGAGTAAATTGTATTTCATTTTATCTCTAAAACACCTACTAGCGCCCAGACACAGATACTCATATTCTAACTCAGTCTTATCTAACAGAAACATTGCAAGATTCTAAGGTGTTTTTTTTGTGTTTTTTTTTTTTTTTTTTGTTTGTTTGTTTTAATTCTCCATTGTGAGATGGAGGCGAAGATGACAGAATGAATATAAGATTGTTGTGCTTACTGAACATCGAGACAAGTACATCCTAAATTAATTGCTTAACTTCTTGTATTAGACAACTTGTTATTAATGTCACCAAATATTACAATTAAGTCCTCCTCTTAAATTATCTCCTGATCTCTACGGTGTTCAAAAAGTCAAGCTAGACCTCAGCTGGCCTCTGGCGTAACGTGATTATCTATAGCAGTTTATAATTAATGAATTAAAGCTGTGCTGCATGCGCTCTCAAACACACTTATTTAGGAACTCATTGAAATGTGAATCTTAATATCTGCTTGTTTGAACTGTTCAGCAAGAAAAATGAAACACTGAAGTTGTTCTCAAAACCCATGAGAATTAAAGACTGTTTAGATGAAACAGGAAAAGAAAAAAAAAGTATAACAGATTAAGTACCTAAAACTAAGCATATCCTTCATCAGCACTTTCCAAAGGTGCTTTGAGCATTTTCCCAAATCAATATGAGAAGGATTTAAAAAATAAAACAGATGAAAACACAGGAAAAAAAAGAAAAAATGATTTTAGTATCTACATGAAGGCCCAAAGATTTTAGGCATAAAACTTCACATAGTTTAGTCATCTTACACCAAGTAAAATTATCATCAAACTCCAATGCTGGACTATGAAAAAAAATGTGGTACTATTATATAAGACTGTTTATACAGATTATCAGAATCCTGAGCTTCCCTGAATTGATGATACACGCATGGGCTGTTTATAAGAGGATTCTTAAGATTTTATTTGATTTTAAGATTCTATTTAGATTCCATTCTCTAGATCTAGGTGCAAGGAAGGCCTCTACATACCCTCTTCCATTAGGAGTAACTTTATTTCATTTGCATTTTATTTACATTGCTGTCATACTGTGTCAGAAAATTAACCATTAAATACTCTAATAAGCAATAAATATCCTTTTTATTCTCTAGCATAATTTTTTTCCAAATCCCTACACAAGTATGCCTATTCAAGGAGTGTGATTTAAAAAGACACCACACTGCCATAAACCACTCACTACACTTTTTTTTTTTCTTCTTAAAAAGAACAAATTTATCTCTGCATTCAGCTGTATTTAAGATGCATACTTGTAAATATTTGGATAATTTCAGAAATGTACAACTCCATACTGCATGGCATAATTTCTATGATTACATCACTCAGAGTTATTGAGTTTTACCCTCATCTTCTACCTTGATGAAGGTGAAAAAACATACCATTTAATTACTAAGTACATTTCTTCAAGAACCTTGTGACACTTCAGCACTACTACACTATGGATTTTCATTGCATTGGAAATGGCAACACAAAAAGAATGTCCACTCAAAAATTTAGATCTCACCTGTTACATAGAACTGTAATTTGTTATGCAATTGTAGAGGGTGCTCTATATATTCTAGCAGTTTGCCCATTAACACTTACTTTAAAATCAGGAAATGACTCCATCATTCAGAAACTCCCTGCATAATATTGAACTTTGAGCAACCCAACAAATTTTTTGATGTGTTTTGATGTTCCCTTTCAGGTATGATAGCCTATATTTTGGGAGAAAAATTATTTCTGCTATTGTCATTCCCAAATCTTTTGTTGTTGTTGTTTTTGTCTTTATATCCTGTGATCAAGAATAGTGAAAATCTCACAGGAACTTCCTGATCAAAAAGTAAACATCAGGCTAGTGAGTAGTCCATGCTTATTTGTAGCACAAAAGCAACTTTTTGCATTAGTCTTAGCTCAATATAATCAGTCACTCTGCTTAGAACAGATGATGGAAAAAAAATCAGTCAAGGGGTAAAATCAGGCAAGTTAGGATTCAGATACTAACCATTGTATAATTTACACAATACTCATACATATTATCTATTGTTAACACTAAAACTTGTGGTTTGTAAAAGCCTGGATGTTGAAATCTAGTATTCCCAGCCAACAGTCATGCACAGAAAGCTGTCAGGCTAATATTAAAGAAAACAATTTTTTATTCATTTACCTTCTGTGTGAAATGAACTGTATAGTGAATTATTTAGACGAGGAAAATTGTAATTGCATGTGTAATAAAGCTGAAAATTAAGGAGAAGCAGACGGAAGACTAAAAGTTTTTTTTGTTGTTGTTGTTTTTTTTTGTTGGTGGTGGTTTTTTTGTAAGTGGTAAGAGGATGATTCCTAAGTATTTGACATTAGTTAAAATTACTTATGGAACAAATGTTTATGGAAAAGTGTTCTTCTCAGGACAATATGACATCACACAATGAGCAGCAGAGAATTATCTCAATTATCTCAGTTGAGACCCCTAAATCAAAAAAGAGAAAAGGAAAAACTCAGAAAGATGGGCAAAATTTGTTTACTTCTCGTAGACTTATGTGACTTGTGTCCTAGTTTCCCACCTGAAGAATTCAGGGTACTATTAGAAAAATCATAATTACTGTAATTCATTTAGTTTGTAGTTTTAATACTATTTGATACTGTTATAAAATGGTAATTCACTTCCTAATGTCAGCTAAAAAGAAGTTGGGAAAGAATAGGTGCTAGTGATACGTCACAGATTTGTGAATTTACCTCATTTTGTAAGCAACCCTTAGAAAAGGCTATTTTTTCCCCACCTCAAGTATCCAACAAATTTTAGAGAATACTTGAAATGAAAGACAATGGTTTTATATAATACTTACATTGTTGTATACTGCTTCAAAAATATTAAGTGAATATTTTATGTATAGCTAAATTGTTAAAGCATCAAGAAATGAGATAACACAATTCCCTAATGTCATGTCATTAAAAATGCAGCTACCTAACAGATGATCCTTCTGGGATTTTGTTCATAGTAAATAGGCTAGCATTTTCATTATCCAGTCAATGTTTCTCTTCATTGTACCATTAATACACGATTCCCATGCAGCTCAGAGGCTGGCCTTGCTGCAGTTGGAGAAGATGGTGCAGAATACAACTTACTTGTTATCATCTTTCAGCAGCAGAGAACACGTGTCTTTCCATTCTAGTGCTAAGAATAATTGTGCTTTAGCCCAGATCTTTTGACACAATAGACAACTTGAGTTTAAGGTATAATTTAATTTGTGCTAGAGTTGTGCATGCACCTTTTTTTTTTTTCTTTTTTTTCTCTCCCTTAATTCAGAGGTAAAATTCAAGTTATGCCTGGAGCTAATAATGCAGTAAAACAATATCTTAATTTTCCTATGAAATTTTTGTTTCAGTAAACTGTTACTGCTTATTCATAGCTCATACTCTGCTATACCACATTCTGAATCAATCATAGTCACGTATTCATAGGTATTTATTAAGTATGTTAATCACATCACATAGAGATTTTCCTGAGAATTTGAATTAACCAATCCCTATTAACTGTCAAAATGCATTTTAAAAGATCTGCAAAGGCAGTCTGTATATTGGGCTTCTTCTTCCATGCTGGCCATTTAAATTGATTACTGATAATACAATATGACTAATTTGCCCTTCAGTATTGTCTGGCGACAGAAAACAAATGGCCAAGTGATGTCTGCCAAAATTTTGTTTCAAAATAACTAGCCACTCAAATTGTACTTCGGAGTAAAAACTCTAAGGCAGAATCCCAAGAAGAAAATGTTTGTTGCCTTTTTTTTTTGTAGTACCTTAATATTCTGTTAATTTTTATTATTGAAGTTTCATGCCATGACAGGAAACTATTAGCCTGCACAAGTGATTATAGTGGTCTTATTTTGCTCACAGAACTTTTTCATTTTATTTTCAGATTGAAGAAAGTACAGTGGCTTTAGTATGTTTTTTCCTTCCTGTTAGAGAAGACAGGTTATCATAAGGGTTGAACTACATTAACTCTTGGTCTTACATGACTTAGAACCGTGATGGATGTTGTTCAAACTTTTACATTTAGGAATGGTAATTGAAGAGAATATTCTCTTCTTTAAAGACCAACGTGTGTTATTTTCACACCTCTATTAACTCTAGAAAAAAATAAAACTCACTGAATGCTGGCAATATATTCATTAATACATTGTATCTTGTTCTTAGATAATTATTTTGTCTTCATGCAGTGTTTAGAAACTATGATTTCCTTCACGTCCATCTGGTCAATCTGAGCATGGCAGCTGATAACACATTTTATGGGGTTAATACAGCCTTTCATGTTACATTATTACACTAATTGTATCGTTCTTTCTTCCTATAAAGGAAGATATAGTGACTAGATATAGTGTTCACATCATAGCCTTCAACAATGTTTTGAGAATTTATGTCACCTAGCATTTCAAAGAAAAAATGACTTACCTTCCCTTGGATTTCTCTGATTCACTAATCTGTCCACCAGGCAGATATAGAACTCAGAATTATTCTTAGCTGTGAGGTGTCCATCTGTTTAGTTTTAAAAATGGTTATCAGAAAATCAGCACTGCTAGTTCAGTAGCAAGTATTTTAACATTTCTCATGGAAATGTACCAACTCAGTACTAGAGTTTGCGTGATTGTGCAGTCAGACAAGCAGAAGATCTACATGAGTGGAGAGCTTTGATTCTGGTCTTGAATATGCTCTATTAGCATATTGGACTGGACATGCGGTAATTAGAGCAGTCAAGTTCACCTACCAGCTGCTTAGAAATTCTTCCAATCTTTTACTATGCCTCTGTATTGCATAAAATTGGCTTATGAATATAAAAGAACGTAACTTCTGGGAAAACCTTAGCAGGAATAACATTAAGGAACACCCTGAAAAGTCCTTCCCTCTTCTCTGTGATAGTCTGTTAGAGTACAATAATACTTAAAGGTTTTTGTTCAACACTAGCAACAGTCATATCATACCAAAAACAAGAACAACATAACATACCTGTTACAATGCATCAATTTCACAATAGGTAGACTTAATGCCTCTGTAAGTTGGAAAGAATGCATTTTGAAGGACAAAAATTCCAGAAAACTTAGAGCCAGAAAGCCTTTCCAAATGTGAAAAAGAAACACCTAACTAAACAGATCTAACAGCAAATTGCTTGTCCATAAAAGCATCGTAATATTACGCATTTCTGGTTCTGCAAGACAGCATTTTCTGTCTACTGTTCTAGGCAGAGAATGGCATTATTATGCATTGGAAATATTTAACTGGAGCATGTATGTCAAATCAAAGATGCCGAAATTTTCTTGTGACAAAGCAACTGTAACAGATGGTTTTTAGTATCTCTAGGGAAATCAAACTGTGACTAGTTTATTTTTCCCCCTGCAGAGATCAAGGATATTCAGCAGTTCCTCCTCACATACTGATGTTTGGATACTCCTACATATTCATTCTAATTAGCGGTTTGCATTTTGATTTTTATTTGCTCTTCCTATGATCTATTATTGCAGAAAGTGGCATGGTGGTATCACATAACCCAAGGAAGAACCTAGAACCTTATGTAGTGGGGAATGAATTCTGTCATTCAGTATCTGTCTTCCAAAATAGTAGCTTGTGTGGTTTTGTAATTAAAGTTTTCAGTCCAGTGTCATCATCCCCCCACCTGAAGGTATCAACAAAGATTGCCCTTTTTAATTTTGTTCAAACCATATGAAAAATTTCCTGCAAAAAAATAAAACACTCTGGGCCTGTCCTTGCTCACGATCCTGCCTCAATGAAGGGAAGATTCAGAAAATCAACAGAAATTAGCTATATAAATCTAAATTTTGGATTTACATGTGTGGGGTTTCTTTTGTGTGCGTATGTAGAAGGAAACACACCTAGACAATTTCTTTCTGCAATATTGTGTTACTTAAGAGATAATGTCAGTGAAATAGTATATTGTTAGAAGATAATGGCCTCCTGCTGCTATTAAATGCCAAGGCACAGCTAAGGCATTTATTTGCAAAGCAGGAGACATTAATCCTATGATAACGTTCTACTACAAATGACATTTCTACTATACTGAGTAGGGTATGTTGATTCAATTGTGTGATCTAATACCTGTGACAGAGCAGCAGTTGCTCAATTACACTGTTCTGAACTTGCAGTATTCAAACTGACCTCTGCAGAATACCACAGCACTTACAGCCATTCATCCAAACATGTAAACCTCAACCGAGTCTCAAATAACATTGGCTAAGCCATTTTGTAGACAAACTAAGACTTGCCACACCTTACAGCACAGCTTAGTAGAATGACCAGAAGCAGAAATAGAGAAATATTTACCTTGAAGGAGAGGTACACTCCTCTGTGTTCTTGGGTTCACAACCCTTTGCTAGCAGCCCAGAAAAACTTGCATATGTTACAGCAGCAGCATGAAGAGATGATTTTCTTTCAGCCTTCCAAATGAGGTACATTGTACACTAACAAAGGGCATAGAAGGCATGTGCACACCACATTTCAAAGAGTTTCAGGTATCTGGAGAAAACAGACTACTCTTTTCCTTTGACTCATTGTTCGTGCACCAGTCCTGCACAGTGGGAACCTTAAAGCAGTAATAACTTGGTTTGAAGTCTCAGGAGCATGACTCAGACACTACTTGAAACACATTTGTTTTCTGAATTTCTGCACTGAGATTAACAAGCAACTTAAAAAAAAAATAAAAAAAATGCAATCCTTCTTCCTCTCGGGGAAAATTTGAGCAAGGCTTCGCATGACCACAGACTGGATGTGGCTTCATACATTTTCCATTTTCTTCAGAGAGATGGAGATTTTGTAATGGTCTGTGTGGCAGAGTCTAATGTAAAAGGAAACTATAATGACAGGGCTTGTTGGTGAGTGTCTTGGTGAGCACCCATAGCTCTTAGTAAGACCATGCAACAGCAGGGGATAGAGCTACTGTTGCCAAAGTGCTGGTTCAGCAACAGTCATCCCCAAATTTGTAAAGAAGCAAGGAAGTTGCTGTGACTGTTGGATAAGGATAACACTGTTGAAGAAACAGAAGTGCTTACACAACATCAAGAGACAGTGCCAAGATTATTCATATTGAAATGAAATCACATCAGGGAAGCCAAAGCCATATGGGCTAAGATCCTTAGCACAAGTGGTAATTTTGACTCTTGCTGCACAAATAACTGCCAGTGAGTCAGGTTTGCTCAGTGATATTGGCTGCTTCATGGCACACAAACATGCAGGCAAAACCACACCTCTTAGGACATGTGATGGCTGACACACCGGTGTTGCATCTGAGGCTTTTAAGAGCTTTCAATACCAGTGAAGTAAGCTGAAGAATCTGAATCTTTTCATGCATCAGCTTTATAGCCTTGTATTTCAGTGTTGAATAAGCATCTCTGGATTTAAAGTAAGTACCACCCACTGGCTGGTTTCCTTCCTTCACAGCAGGTGAGGTGGTGTCCTGATGGAAAGCTGATGGATAAGCACGACAGTGTAGTACAAACGTAACCATTATTAGTTTATGAAAAAAAACTAACGGAAAAGCAATTACTAATTAAAGCAAAGATTCTCATGAGGTCCAGCTGAATATAGTAAAAAAAATTAACTTGCCTGTAACTCATACAATGAGCATTTGAGAACAATGGCACACAAGATGCAATCCACATTTTAACTGCTAGAAGTATCTTGAAGTTTGGGAGCCGGAAACACTTATACATCCACAGCAAAACAAGTATACAATTAATGGAAAGAAAACCATGACTGTTCTAACAATTGCCATGATCATTTTAGCTAACATTAAAGGACCTCTGCAGTCATAACTTAATAAAAATGTTGATTTTGAAAGCTTGCTTCCAATCCTTTATTTTACATAATTAGTGCGATTGTCATCCAGTTACCTCCAATTGTCTGTCATAGGTTTCATGTTTAAAACTGCATGTTACTATATAGTTAAGGTTGTTCCTTTTAGAAATTTCAAGCTTTGTTGCATCTCACAGAACTATTTATTGCATTATTATTTCTTCTTTCAATTTATATCTGAATTATGAATCATTTCTCAGAGAGCTTTCACAATTAATAAAAGCACTGGATCCATCACAAGTTAAATCATCCATATAATTCAGAGGTAACATATTATTAATGCCCATCCTGTTCAGATGAGAAAAGCATACGCACATAAAGCCAACATGATATAAAAGCTTAAAATGGTCCTCCTAGGGAACTCCATAGCATGCAGCTTCCCTCCCCCCCCCCCCAAACGATGCTAATTTTTCTCTCAGATTTAATCCAAGATGACAAACCAGTCCCAGGACATTTTTATACCCTTTTATCCAGTCTCACTTCCTCATTTGGTGGTCTAGTGATGGCACTAAACCTCGGTAAAGTTCATTTGCCTTCTAGAAACTTTTTGCGTATTCAGGAATAAGAGACAAGATTGTCTGTAAAGTAGGTTATATTTTCCTGCCTTTGTAGGGTAAGGGATAAATATATTAAAAGACCTGGACACGCCAAAGTTTACTATGGTTCCACCAGAAATCTATAGATTTTTAAATGTATCTCAGGTAGACTCAAATTGTGTGCTCTGCACATTCGTGTTTATGTATGTCTGAATAAAGGATAGTTATTTGCTTCCTTATACTCCCTTTGGCATAAGGTAATGTGGTAGCTAAAGTAAACAGCACCAGACAGACTTAAAAATTGATCCTGCAGTTCATTTTACATTTTTCTAAAGGGCCTTTCATTAGCAGTACCCAAAGGGTGAGAACATAATTTACCTTATGTAAGGTAGAGTTAATTATCCCACATTAGAGCCCCAGTGACCAATCTATAAAACAGCTGGTAACATCTATTTTTAATTGCAAAAGCATTGTCTCTCTTTTCTTTCCAGAACACTATGTGCAATTTTTATTAGTAATTTTTGCCTGCCTCATAAAAAGCTGACCTGATTATCTTCAGATAAATACTGCATTAACAATTTCATAACCTCATAGATGCTAAGGAAAAACAAACTTCTCTTCACTTGTGTGAAATCTAAATGACCTTAATATAACAGCACAGAAAATGTAATCTATATATATATATCACTTCTGCATGAATTGCAACGCACAATTCACGATGGATTAGGACTACCATGTATAGTCCTACAATCCTCTAATCAAAGGCTTCAGACTCTGTATCAAAAACAGTTGTTCCCACTCCCACACATAAAAAGCAAAATACTCCTTCAAGAAATGGAAGTTTTCTGAATAAATCACCTCTGTATTAAGAACTGCATGCCTATAATCAATACACATTCTTGTGAGTAAATTTTATTTAAAAAGTGATAATTTGTGGACACAATTAGCCAATTGCAAAGCAAATGACACTCCTGAAGGGGGGGTGGGTGTGGGTGTGGGTGTGTGTGGGTGTGTGGGGGTGGGGGTGTGTCTGTCTGTCTGCGTTTGTCTGTCTGCGTCTGTCTGTCTGTCTGCGTGTCTGTGTGTAGAACAAAACACAACCAACCCTATGTGACCAGCAACTTCCATGTACTGCTAATAATCACAGGGCAAGACAACTATAAATGAAAGCAAAAATAAAAGCTTTTAGGGATCTCTCTTCTGTTTAGTTAGTCAATATTTAGCAAAGCCATGTTCTATGTTACCATGAGCAGCAACACATTCATCTTAAGCCATAGCCATTATTTCAAATATTGGATTTGAAAGCCTGAAATACAGACTCACAGAATCACAGAATAGTCTAGGTTGGAAGAGACCTCCAAGATCACCGAGTCCAACCTCCGACCTAACGTTAACAAATCTTCCACTAAACCGTATCCCTAAGCTCTACATCTAAACATCTTTTCAAGAACTCCAGGGATGGTGACTCTACCACTTCCCTGGGCAGCCCATTCCAATGCCTAACAACCCTTTCAGTAAAGAAGTTCTTCCTAATATCCAACCTAAACCTCCCCTGGTGCAACTTTAGCCCATTCCCTCTCGTTCTGTCAGCAGGCACGTAGGAGAATAGACCAACCGCCACCTCGCTACAGCCTCCTTTTAAGGTACCTGTGGAGTGCGATAAGGTCACCCCTGAGCCTTCTCTTTTCCAAGCTGAACATTCCCAGATCCCTCAGCCGCTCCTCATAAGACTTGTTCTCCAGAAGAGAGAATATACACCAAATAAATACACGAGAAATACACCGAAGAATGAATATTTCTTTCCATTTCCCATTTCAAAGCATGCAGCGGCAAGAATCCCAACACATCACTAGGCTTTCCACATCTAAGGCATTTATATACAAAGATAAAAACAAGCAGATAACATATTTTATCAGCCTTTGATATTCTGCCTAAAATCTCACATTGCTTTAAGCATGGTAAAATGCAGCCTCACCTCATTAAAGGTGATCCTACAAACCAAAAACATATGTGGTACAGTACAAGGTATCGACAGTCCATGTGCTGTTTTTTGTTTGTTTGTTTGTTTTTCCTAGTATCTTGATAGGTTCTGGGACCCTGGTATTTTGGAGAATAATGGAATAAATTAGAATAAATTAAATCAACTGAACAACTGTATTACAGTTCAGTGCAACGAAAAAAAACCTGTGATAACATGGGAGTGATTGGGGTATCATTCATTGTACCCCTTTGCCCTGATGATTCCACTGTTCTCTATTTTTCTATTCTCCCCATCAGATCATCCCAGCTGGCCAACAAACTGAAAGGGTTGTTAAAGAATAAAGCACCTTTCTAGAGTTATTACAGAACCATTTCAGATGCTTCAGATCATAATCTATATGTCAAGTGCACTTGTCCTTGCAGGTGTTTTTTTTTTTGTTGTTTTCTTTAAATTCAATTAATTGTGCATATTACACCAAAACAAATGCTAACCTTCGCTGGTATTCAATGCATTAATACTACTGGAGAAAAAAAGATAATACTTTTTAGAAAATTCTTCTGTTCAGGAACCTATAAAATGCTACTAGTTGTATGTGACTGCAGCTAAGGCAAAGCTTAGTAGAATTATTTTCTTTCAAGAAAATAACAAGAAGAGAACATTAACGACAATATTTTTTGACTTGCTTATTTCCACCATCGCCCCCTCCCCCCCCCCCAAAAAAAAAAGGGAAGAACCTTTCCCCCCTTTCTTCTTTCTCTTGCATTTTTAAAAATCCAAAGCCCTTAGTAAGAACTTAAAGCCCATTCCTGATGCAAAATGTTCAAGTGACATTACTGATACATTACAGAAAAATCTCACAATATTACACTATGTGACGGTCAAGAAAGGTAGAGAAGCACTGATGACAAGTGTGTTCATTCTGAAGCATGGTATTACCTATTAATAAGGTATTGTCATATGCTTCACAGGTATGAACTTGTACATTGCCAAATGTAAAAAGAAAACAAACAAAAAAAAATCAGATAAGGACACATAAAATGACTATGTAAATATGGTCTCCAATTTCATAAGTAGTCCCATTTAATCTTAAACTCTATGCCAATTAATTTGCAAGCATAAGGTAAGGGTCTATTCTGACTCGTTATCATGCCCTAATACCAAGTTGCAGTACCATCAATTCAAGCATCTGCCTTCTACTAACATTGGTCTGAAACCAAAGGTATTTCCCCTCTTTTATTCTGATCATTTCTGATCACTTTCCCAAACTCCCATCACAATCTAGATACATTTTTCAGAGAGCAAAAACACTGTTCAGATTCTTTCTGCTTTAATTTAGGTGTCAAATTAAGCACACATTAAATGATAATTTGGCCACTGAGAACATGTGCAGGTAGATTTAGTAAGTGTCCTCCTGTGTCCCCAGTAATTCATAAAATGGAAGATTACTTCCAGCAACATCCTTAAAATCTTCAGAAATCAGTTCTTTCTAGAGTAATGCACAAACAAAATTTCTGGACACAAGTCTACAACCAAATATTTGTAAAAAAACAGTGATAAAAAAATTATCTTACTGTTGAAGTAGCAGTCTTTCAATTAAAGCTTCCTTATAATAGGGGTCTTGCAGGAAGATGCAAGTCTCTCAGAATGATATGTTACTGTTCTTTATAGAACCAGATGCTAACAGAGATACTGCCTTGAAACAGAAAGAGCCACTATTTGCATAAATTTTACCACAGCACAACTGCAAATGTGCTGGGAAATTAATCAAAACACCCAGCATACACACCTCACAGAAAACAAAAACCTTTCAAAATGGTGCAGAAGTTCCCCTTGAGGTCCAAACTTGTCCACCCTGATCATTCCTGCGTATGGGTATTGCTTTGGCTTGACAGGACATCTCTCTTCCTGAATCTATTTCTGCCCTGTGAACAAGAGCCATTTTATGGCATTTACTACAGAAACTACTCTTCTTTAAAAGTGGAATAAACTGTATTTTTCCAACTGTAATTATTTTTACCATAGGACCTTCTCTGGGATGTAGGTAAAATATCTTGATTTTGTCACCCTGTTGACTGTGTGAGGAGGGGAGGGTAATGCAGAAAGGCAAGTAAAAGCAAAATGCACCTTTATTACTACTAAGGTGAAAAAATGTTTTTCACTTTTATCTGGGGCTTTGGATTAGAAATATTGCTATTCAATGAACCTTAATACCTCCAAAAGCATGGAAGAAGCATACTGATTTCTCAAAATTTTGTAACAAATGTTCCACCAGACAAGCACTGACTTTCTCTGCCTGACAAAGCCAAGTGCCAGGTCCTGCACTTGGGGCACAACAACCCAAAGCAGCGCTACAGGCTGGGAGAGAAAGCTGCCTGGCAGAGAAGGACCTGGGAGTATTGGTTGATAGTCGGCTGAATATGAGCCAGCAGCATGCTCAGGTGGCCAAGAAGGCCAACATCATCCTGGCTTGTATAAGAAACAGTGTGGCCAGCAAGGCTAGGGAAATGATTGTCCCCCTGTACTCAGCTCTGGTGAGGCTGCACCTAGAGTACTGCGTTCAGTTTTTGGCCCCTCGCTAAAAGAAGGACATGGAGGTGCTCGAGCGAGTCCAGAGAAGGGCTACGAAGCTGGTAAGGGGTCTGGAGAACAAGTCTTATGAGGAACAGCTGAAGGATCTGGGATTGTTCAGCTTGGAAAAGAGAAGGCTCAGGGATGACCTTATTGCACTCCTCAGGTACCTTAAAGGAGGCTGTAGCAAGGTGGGGGTTGGTCTATTCTCCTACATGCCTGGTGACAGGATGAGGGGGAAGGGGTAAAATTGCACCAGGGGAGGCTTAGGTTGGATATTAGGAAGAACTTCTTTACTGAAGGTGTTATTAGTCACTGGAATAGGCTGCCCAGGGAAGTCACCATCCCTGGAGGTCTTTAAAAGACGTTTAGTGGAGGACTTGTTAGTGTTAGATCAGAGGTTGGACTCGGTGATCTTGGAGGTCTCTTCCAACCTAGATGATTCCGTGAGTATTTGACATGGGAAAAGGTTACACAGTGAGAAGAACACAACACACTGCACAAAAATGCATTACTTTCTCAACAAGTACAGAAAGACCAAAGGTAACACTGCCAATCTACCCAGCTGTGGAATATGCAAGGAAATAGTATTACACCACATAAGAAAAAAATCAATGATAGGTTTACATTTCCTAATATTAAAACTTAAAAATGGTAGACAGACATGGATAAAGCACCCATCATAGACTTCATTTAGATCACAGATCTCTTTTGGTTGGTGCCATGACAGTATCAAACGCTGCAACACAAAGTTGACAGTAAGTTGCATTCTTTCCCTACTTCAGGAATTGTGAAAAAAATATTATCCTCTTCTTTCATAATAATTTTTTTATCCCTTTTCCAAAAGACTCCATGTTTCTTTTTCTTGTTCAGTCAGCACAGGTTTATGAAAGGCAGGTCCCGCTTGGCTAACCTGATCTTCTATGATGAGATGACATGCTTAGCATCCTGCACAATGTGCTTTAGGTGATATTGCTTGGCAGTGATCTTCAGAGGTCCCTTCCAACCTCAAACGTTCTGTGATTCTGTGACAGGGGAAATACTGTGGATGTTGTTTACTTGGGCTTTAGCCAAGTATTTGATACTATCTCCCACAATATCCTCCTGGAGAAACTGCCTGCTCATGGATTGAATGGATATATTGTTCAGTGGATAAAAATCTGACTGGATGGCCAGGCCCAAACCATCATTGTGAGTGGAGCTAAATCTGGCTGGAAGAGAGTCATAAGTGATCCCCAGGGCTCAGTATTAGGGCCAGTTTTGATTAATATTTTTTATCAACAGTTCTTATAAGGAGATCAAGTGCACCCTCACTAAACTTGCAGATGACACCAGGTTGGGCAGCAACCTGGATCTACTTGAGGGGAGGAAGGCTCTGGAGAAGGATGTGGACAGGCTAGATTCATAGGCCGCATCCATTCACATGACATTCAACAAGGTTAAATGCTGTGTGCTATGCTTGGGCCATAACAATCTCATACAGCAGGATGGGGGAAGAGCGGCTGGAAAGCTGCCCAGCAGAAGAGGATATGAGGGTGCTGGTCAACAGCCAGCTGACTAGTGTGCCCAGGTGGCCAAGAAGGCCAATGCCATCATAACTTCTATCAGAAGTGTGGCCAGCAGGACCTAGGGAAGTGATTGTCCTTCAGTATGTGGCACTGTTGAGTCCACACCTGAAATACTGTGTTCTGTTTTAGGTCCCTCATGACAAGAAGGACATTGAGGTGCTAGAATACCTTCAGAGAAGAGCAATAAGGCTGGCACAGGGACTAGCAAACAAGACCTATGAGGAGCAGCTGAAGGAGGTGGGGCTGTTCAGTCTGGACAAAAGGAGACTGAGGGGAGACTTCATTGCTCTCTACAACTGCCTGATAGGAGGCCGCAGTGAGGTGTGTTGATCTCTTCTCAGACAAGAAGTGATAGAACTTAAGGAAACAGCCTCAGATTGCACAACGCAGGTTTAGATTGGATACCAGGAGGAATTTCTTCATAAAAGGGTGGTTAGGCATTGGAACAGGCTGCCCAGGGAGGTGGTGGCATTGCCATCCCTGGAGGTATTTAAGAGACACATGGATGTGGCACTTCGGGACATTTTAATTGATGGACTTGGTAGCGTTAGGTTGATGAATGAACCTGATGATCTTACAGGTCTTTTCCAACCTAAATGATTCTACAATTCAGTATCTCTTCTTTTGTTTCCTATCTCCTGAAACATCTTCCTGTACTGATCCACTTATTTCCACATAGTCGTGAGGAAACAAACAGCAAGGTGACTTGTATTCATTACCTCCTAGCTTCTAATCATCTAATAGCTCTGTATTCCTGCTGCTACTACTGACCCTTCTACATTTAATTTTTTCTGTGTGGATTTAAACACCTTAAATTTACAAACTAAATTGCAATGTATAACGATAGCTCTGAAAAAACAAATCTGCCTGTAATTAACTGTTTTATCAACACAGATAAACAGTTATGCCTCTTTCTGAAGACTGTTTGTCTCGGATTCTTAGTCTGACAGTAATGCATAAACGTTAATGCCTATGATTATCGCCTCAAAGCTCTGACAATAGATTAAAGTTTAGCACTGGTCAAACACATAGCTGAAGAATGGTCTCCACCTCAAAAACTCAACTGAAAAAAAAAATCACAGTCCAACATACTTAACTGTGCCTACAAATCAAAGCCGACAAAACTGCATCTTCACAAAGACTTTCAACTCAAACACCACAAATGCTGCTCTTCTCAATTACAGCTGAATTTCTCCCCTGCACAAAACCATCAGTTTTGGCTGACTTCTCATATACCAGCTGTTTGTCCTCTTTCTCTCAGGTCGCAGCCCTCAGTTAAATATCTGTTTGTATCTTCTAAAACAGGTGCCCACTTCCTCACTCAAATTCCTTCTTTAGACTGAATTCCTCAGTGCTGTTTTGCACTTTTTAGCATTGGCCAGATGAATTCCAGCTGTAGTATATTTGAATTAAAATGTAAACTCACAGGTCAGAGATGTGCACAGATGTACATAAAGTCGAACGCTCCAGAAATAACTGTTTCCCTCAACAGAAAGTAGAGACATTTTACATTATGCAAAACAAAGTCTTGTCTTCTGTCTCAACACGCAGTTTATGTAACAAGGTTCAGAATATGGCAGGTATACAAGCAAGTAAAAGATGACCTCAGGGGATGCAGTTCTCATACACAGATACCTACCCAAAGGTGCTTCTAACTAATCTGCTTGTGAGAAGAAATTTGAAATTACACATGCTTGTGAAATTGCAACTCTCATTTCCTATCAGAAAACCCTTAGCAATCTACCTGTGCAGAGGTATGAGAGAAGCCCTGAGTAAAACATGGTGATGATGCAGGAGAGCAAATATAAGGCCTTATGAGTAGGCAGGTAGCAGTCACCTACACAAGGACCATGCAAGAGAGGTAGGAGAGCTGAAGAAACCACTGGAGACAGAACCTTGAAGAAAAGTCAGAAAGGCTGGCTGAGGGGTAGCAACAAGTGATGAACCAGATACTTGCCTTAGGGTGCACCCAAACTACACATTCTTCATACCCCACTGAAGGGAAAGAAAACAAATGAACTTTCATTCCTCCTCTATACCCTCCAATTTATAAACAAACTATATGGCCAGAGAGGAAAAAAACAGAATTTCCCAAATTGACAAAACCTTCACATTCAACATGCTGGAGAAAAACAAAAACAAACAAAACAAACAACAACTCTCAATCCCAACATTTACAAGTAAAACGAAACATGAGAACTGAGATACCACAGCTGATATGGTCAATAAAATCAGTTCTATAATTATTAATATTTACAGCAAAGAGATTGCAAACTTCAAACTGAGATCTGTCTCCTGTCTCTCACCATAAATCAACTATATATTGCTCACAGCAAGAAAGTACTGCTACTAATTTTAGTCTAAAGAAGTGAATGAGGTTGAACATAATAGTTCTTGTTCATTTGACTTACTGGCGTAAGTAAGACTAGAATTAAAAAAGAAACAAAGCACTTTCCTTACTACTAAACACCAATTAAGTAACATTTAAGACTGATGAGCTGCTGCTCTAAAATGAATATTTATTAGTTCCTGGACTCATATTTTTCATTCTGATTTTTTGGAAGATATTGCAGTTGAGATATTATGAAAGTAAACTGTAGAAATAAGATACACAATTTTCTAGCCTAAACACTATTTATGCAATGGAACTAGTCAACACCAACGCTGAGAAGTAGATTATGGCATACAGCTGTGGTTTAGAATAACTGTTCATTACTACAGTCTGCTGTTCTTATATGAGCCACATAAATTGTGCAGAAAAAATATAAATGCCCTAAATCCAAAAAGCAATTATTGTAATACTGAAGCTTTCTTTAACCTTCCTTTTTCATACAATTAAGGTCCTTGGAAATTCCAGTCATTATTAATCACATTGCAGATGTTAAGCTTGAATTGCACCCCCCCAGAAATGAGCTTCTCAGATGAAGTATTTTAAGGCACTAGTGCTTCTGTCTTTCCTCTCTGCTCTCAGTCTGTGGTTCAGTCCTGAGAGGAGAAGTAATTTCTGGGAAGCTCAATTCCAATCATCTCCACCTCATGCCACAAAAACACTGGTTCCTAAAAATACGGGGCTTACAACACAGATTGATTTAAAAACAAATGAACAACAACAACAAAAAATATATCAGGAGCACAGATTTGGAATTAGCTAACAACTCTGAAGTACCAGAAGAGTTTGAGTGTGAGAACACTTCTGGAAAAAATGCTATGTATGCTGTAGTGAGGTTTCCACAATACACAAGTCAAATAATATTTTCCTTGAGATTTGACTTTCTGTGAACTAATAATAGAATTTTTCTGCTCTCTGTCATCACATCACTTGTCAGCTGCATATCACCCTAAGAAATTGAGCAGGCCGGTAGCTGGTTACTTATAGCTTGTTTTATTCATTTAAGTTTTTTTCCCCCTTGCTTACTGTGACCAAAAAACAACAACAACAACAACAAAAACATATCTCCAAGAGGCTTCTTTGTAATGATTCATGAATGCTTAAAGATGAGCTATCATTTTGTTGTTAGGTGGAACACAGCTCCACTGCAGACATATTTCCTGCATTACTTCCTACACATTCAGATATGTTCTCATATGGATATACTCCAGCTATTGCTATTCCTTATTTCAGTAAAAATGCTACGGATATTAATACACAAACCATAAAAGTATAGCATGTATGCCTCTTTCAAATTAGAATTTGATATAACTTACCTCTGAAACAAAACAAAAAAAAGTCTATTTTTATGCATATATTTCCCATCAGAATGGGATGACTCTAAGGGACTACTTATGGAGTGTGTGCACATGTCTGTATATGCATATAAAATAATGAAAGTGCCTTAATATCCAAGTTGGAATTACTTTACAAACACAGATGTATTTTCTGTTCGGGGGATAAAACTAAGATAACAGCAATGCACCTCTGGACATACTTGCAGAAAAGCTGAAAAAATTCAACCGCAGGCAGGTACATTCACCTGGACTTTTGCCTATATTTACTTGATTTAAAAAAAAAAAAAAAAAAAAAAAAAAGTTTGAACTCTCAAGCAGCCTTCTAAAAAGAAGATGGCATTTGCCAAATCTATACAAGCATAGAATATCGGTATCAAAAGACTGCCACATTTGTCAAATTACATTTACATGTTCTCTATTACTTGACCAAATTCCATCATTTCAGTTTCTTTTTCATACAATCTAATATACATATAGATATTAAGCAATTTATACTTCAGAATTTTAGAATAGTCTTATATAATAAAGCACTCCACTGAAGATACATACACGTTTTCTGCGCCACTCTCTTGTACTCTATTGGCATGAGAATGACATCAGATTGCACTGAAGAAAACGTCTGTAAAGAATTTAAACATCTCATTCAGGTCTTTATGAAAGTTTTAAGAAAAACTCTTCTCTGTGGCATTCAGACAGAGGCACATAATTCTTTATTGCATGTGTCTCTCAAGACAGGTTGCCCTCATGTGACAGTCTCTTCCTACCATACTTTCTGATGCACACTAATAAAAACATCAATAAAGTTACTTTAGTCACAAGATAATAGCACATGCAAAGCTGCTGAAGCTGAAAATTATGTTCTCCCAGTAACTTGAAAGAAAAATCAGATCACTGAACAACAAAGACTGAGATAATCCCACAGAAGTAAGGCTCAACCACTATCCTTAACTTGTACTGTCCTGTACCATCTTGAAGCAACAACTTAACTTTCAGTTGTTGACCTAGATACTTAGCTTGCACTCCAGATGTTCAGAGTCTTCGCTGCTGCATTTCATTTGTTACAGGCAGTATCAATAGGTACTCCATTAAAATTCTCAAAGCACCAGATAAGCTGAGGAATACAGAAGCTTATTCAGTCTTTCTTAATGCTCTTACCCTACATTGTTGTTTCACTATTTTTGTTCAGTAATGAAAGGTTTCGGAAGCATTAAGGAAAAAGAAAATTTAAAAAGCTATTAAGAAAAATGTTTTAACAGTATCTGGAGAAACAGTTAATAAATAATTAAGTATTAGTAGTACTTAGTACATCATCCCTTCTTCTGTGGACGCTGACTAGAGAAAACTTACAGTAGCCTCTGACCTGAGTGCTACTGTCACTACTTTTCTAGGCAGCAAAACAAGCATTACGTTATTGATTCTCTCTGTGATACAGACAGCCTAGAGCCAAACATTTAAATTTAACTAGGCCACTCATTTAGTTTGCCATTCATACTACACAGGATTTGCAGTGAGAATATGGCTAAAGGAAACCTGGGTTCAGCTCTTGGATTCAAATTATTTTTAGTGTTGTATTTTAAGAGGAACCCCAGTACAATGTTCAAATACTCCAACACATGATGCACTAAGATCACTCTCCACAGATTATTTTAACTGTACATAAGTCTGTGTGCTGTATTCTAGCCATATTTCCTTCTTCTCTAGGCCACAGCCTTCGAGAGGAAGGGCATGAAGTGTGTATCAGAGAAGGCAAAGTTGAAAGCGGGAAGGAGAAACAATGGATTTAATGCAGGTACAAAGCAATCCCAAAATATTAAAAGTGAATGCCTTCTACACATAACCCACCTATGGGCCTAGGCTAATGGAGGCAAAAGCAACCTCAGAAATAATCCCTCACTTCTTTATACCTGATATTAAAGATATTTTACGATTCCTTATTTTGCACTTAAAAAAAAAAAAAAAAAAAAAAGAAGATGGTTGCTGAGGTCCTCATATTGAGAGTCCATACTCATACAAGCAGGAATCCACACAGCAGGGACTTCACATGATTTCCTGCTTTATAGGGATACAAGAAGAAAACAGAGGAATGCATAAACAGCATGTATTTTATGAAAATGCTATCACACCTTCCCAGAAGAGATAACAATGCGTTGTCGGAGTGCATTGGAAGTGTCACATTGAAAAGGCAGCATTTATCTGGAGCTGGTATTTGCTTATATTTTAAAGAGGTTATTATCAAATATACAGAAGTTTTAGCTCCATTACCACTGCATGGATGTCACTGGTAAGTGATAACTTCTTAATGGCAGTCACTGCAGAAGTTAATTCAAATCTTTTAAAATAATCAAATCCACGTCCAATCTCAGGGATAAAACACACAGCTAAAAATCTTAGATACTGTCTGAAGACTGTCATGGTTGTCACTTTGACACCTGAATAATATAGCTTTTAAACAAAACAACAGCAACAACAACGGATTGCATGCATCCAGACTGCACAGCCTTCAGAGAAATATCTTGAGTGCCAACAGACACCCAAGTTGGAAGGCACTGATAGCCTTCAGCTTTTGTAAGCAAAACTATTTACTATAAAGAACATAAATTCATAAAGAATTGTTTTCAATTATTATAAACACTTATATATATATCTTGGGTAAAAAAAAAAGATACCACCACCACCACCGCATGAGTAACAACAACAAATGCTCATCCAAAAATCACCTGCTGCCTTTGACACACCTTGTCTCAGAACAGATAGGTAAGACAGAAAAAAAAGAAGTGAACAACAACAAAAAACACCATGCGGAAATTTAAAGAAAGTCAGAGTAGTAATTGCAATGGCAGAGGACAGGGCAAAGATCACAGAGATTTACAGTGTGTCAATGTCAGGCAGGTGGATTCCCGGAAGAACTGAAGCCCCTCAGTTTTGCTATGCTGTCATCACATTGCAAATCCTCTTCTACTAAAAGAAAGGAATATTGAATAAAATACCTATAAAATCTTAGTGATGGTAGCTGAAGGTATGCGACTTTTAAATAATTGCACTTCTTTGAGTATCTTTACAGGCCTGAATGATGAGAATGATAAATCATAATCACACCTCTTTCCAAGAAAATGCATGAAAGTAATGCGCCCCCGGGGCGGGGCGGGCCTCAAAAAAAAGGACAAAAAAAAAAATGAGATAAAAAGATCAGAAATCTATCAATGTTATTGAGATGAAATACTGGTTATTTAATCCATGTCACCTCAAAACACTATTTTCATAAGAACAATAATCATGGAAAATAGATACTGCTGGTGTGTGGGAAACATTGGTTTACCTGTATTCCATTTATTTATTCTCTTTAAACTTCCTGCTCTTCTGCTATTCCAGTTCACATCATCTCTGTGCATAATAAGACATTAAAGGAATTATTGTCCTTACCCTATAAAAAAGATGCTTTGGGTTGAGAACAGAGGAAGTGAAAATCTCAGAGGAAGGTGAATAATCAGTACTCTTTCAAAACCAAGTCTTAAACACTGAAAACTTCACCACAGTTGGGTGCCTATAAAGAGGAGACAACTAAAAACCACTAGTCTCACAAAACTCTGCTCTTTAGCACATTAAGAACTCTGCTTAAAAGGGTCCTTCTTTATGAAGAACTATTTTCATTTCTGCCAAGTTGTGTTCACTTATAAAATAAATGACTAATGTGGTATTTTATCTAGACATATTAATACAGATGGCTTCAGAAACCAGACTGCTGTTGAGTTATATTTAGAAAACATGAGGGAAAACAGCCCAACATAGCAATTCTTCTCTGCTGCTGAAGACTTCCGAGACAGAAGCAACATGGCAACTGTTCTTACCTTCATGAATAAATATATATGCAAATTCCTGCTGTGAATTAGCAAAAAATATCTTTACAAAGGAAAAAAAAAATAAAATGTTATTGTTAAACCCTGTAACATAAATGCCGAATGAAGGGAAAATTTTCCAAAAATCTGTAATAACGGCACATGACCATGAAAGAGAAGTCAGATTTATAACCATTTGTGTAAAAAGCTGTCAGAGGCATGCAGAGGTGACATGGCAAACAGCACCGTTACTCAACCTCACTTAAAACACGTAAACAGCATATTGGAAGGCAAGGCACCAGGGATTTCCACCACCAGAGGAAAGTCTGCTCTTGCTTACAAGCTTACAGTCCAATGATTTTTATAGTCATATGGCTAAAAGCCCAAGAAACTACTTCAACTTCAGGTAAGATAGGATTGTTACCTGGTTGGTGGGACAGAGTCCCTTCCATCCATTCCTGCAACCCATCTCTCTAAAATATTTTTACGGTTTTCATCAGATGTTAACGATTTGATGATATAACAAGTTAATGATATACAAGGGTTGCCATCCTTTAAAAAAAGGTGTTATCATTAATACTCATTCACAGTTGGTGTAATTACTAGAATTGGAGACAGAATTAGACTTGCTTGTAAGTAGATGTAAAGTAAAAAGGAATGAAACAAAAAGCTTCTGCCCCCTCCTGTATTAGCCAGGTGTAGGAGGTCAACCGGCAGTTAGCATCACAGATTTGAAACAAATGCATTAGAAGCTGGGAAGCCAAAAATGACTATAACATTGATCTATCTCAAGGGAGAGTTCCAGTTTCCTCAGCAACTTATTCAAGTTTATCAGAATGATCTTTAATTCCTTCTGTCTAAAGATCACAATCAAAACCTTAATTCACTATCACCATTAATTCCCACATCAGTTCATTTAAGTCCCACATTCTCTTAATATCAGAAGTATAGCTACACAAAGAAAGATAAAGAAAAATCTAACTAGCCCTATTAAAACTCTGCCCGTAAAACTAAGCAACTCCAGACATTTTGCTTTTTTAAGTCATAAACTTTGTTGTGTTTTAAGGTCACTGGAAGTGTTCCTCCTAGACTCATTCTTGTTGGGTTGTTTTTGTTTGTTTTTAAATACAGAAACATAATCCAAGCAGGACAAAAATTGGCTGCTCTAGAGGCAAAGGTTTTGCACTGGATAGTTTGCAAGTTTATGCTACGCTACCACTGGATCTGGAAGCACTTTTCTTACTAGTGAGCTTCAGAAGTAAGATTTGTTGTAAAACACTATACAGTGACAGCCATACAATGTTTATGTTGCTTTTTGTAGATGCTTTTACATACATTGCTAAATGAATCTTTTGGATATTCTTCTAAACAGAAGGGGAGCTAGTGTTGGTTGCCATTTTGAGACAAAAAAAAAGTAGTTAAAGCAAAAAAACTTTGTCCTGATCACAACGAAGTTATTACAAGGGCTTTTATCTGATACTGCAAAAGAAACAGCAACTGTAGCTCTACAAACCCCACAATTTGGAAGTTGTTGTTATTCCACGTGTGAAGAAACTCACAAGATTGTCAAGCAAAAATTATAAACTGAAGTCAATTTTACATAAATTGAATTAAACCTTAATTCAAATTTATGAAGACTTTTTGTGTAGATAGTCACGGGGGACTTGACTTCAAATATCTCAAGACCACCACAGATGAATCAAAATTCCAATTATTTTTCCTAATAGCCATAAAAAAAAAGGATATATGTATTTTTTCCCCAGATATAATACCAAATATCACATTTAAAAGTGCATGAAGTCTATGAGTGTGCAGGAAAAACATGACGAAGTATTTGTTCTACTGATAATATGTGATATAGTTAATACAAACACTTTTTCTTCCATTGCTATTCATATACTGCCATTAACGTTTGTATATATTTTATCCGCTTCTTTAATGCATTTGTTACGCATTCCTAACAGCAAGATTAAACTCCCACCCCAAAATTAACATCTTTCTCCCTTTTCTCTAGAAGCAAAAGGCTCAAGCCTCACTGACCTCTAAAGGAATATTTTTTTCACCTTGCAATTTCAATAGACCATGTAGCATGAACTCAGTAACCATGGCTTTTAGTTTTGGTTTGGTCAAAATGATAACTTGTATAAGTGCTTGTCTTCAATGTTATCAGTTACATACTTGCAATTTTTTCTAGGATCTTCCTATAGCAGGCTATCAGAAAGGCAGTAAATGAAGAGTTACCTAAAACTTCCCATGCCAAGTGATGCCAGAGCTCTTATTCCAGACAGAAGTTGCTTTTGCTCTTCCCCCTTGGCCTCCAGTGACCAAGTAAGGTCACTGTTCATTTTAAGGGACTGAGTTATTTAAAGTATCAGCTCCATATCCAGCATCATAAATCACTATACTGTTTTGTATTCTAAATGCAATACTTTCCAGCAAGGTAAGCTTTCTAAAAATAATACAAATCATCTATGAAAAAAAAAGTCTATGAAATCTGATGACTATAATCAAAGTACTTCTTAAATCCTTAACTGAGGAATTGTGAATTTTAAATACATCATACATCAATTACTTTATTTCATATTTGCTACTCTTATGAGTCAGCTTTGATCTGCTAAAATAACATACAGAAGACGTTTTTTTTCCCCTCTCAAGATTTTCATTTCTGCATGATAAACAAAATGATTCTTTTGTTAGCATTTAAACATGACATTAAGATGACACAGCAAAGTGGTGGGGGTGAGAATGAGTGGGAAGCTGATCAGAAGCACAATGTGCTTCTTGGATGTTCAGAGAACAGATGAAGCCTCAAGGGAACTTTGGAAAAAATATTCTGCATAGAAACAATTCTAGATATATACTGCATTTTAATCTCTCTCCTAGGTTTTTTTTTCCTCCAATGAGAATATTTGCTGGAAAACATATTTTCTTTATTGATGGTTGTCTAATCTGCCACATACAACTCAAGACACAATCCTGTTTATGACATTACCACTGGTTACAATGTAAAATTCCCCCACCTCCTAGCTAAATGCAATTATCCAGGCTGAAAGCAGGATGATCAAAAAAGGCTCTGTTCAGCAAAACACTTACAAGCTTAACTTCTAGCACATGCTTGTGTCTTCAAGGATACGTGTCTTCAGCAAATGAAGATGTGAGGACAGAATATATGGAATTTCTTTCTCTGTGTTGGTAAGTACTCAGGCTGCCATTATTGCTGTGCTCCGTACCATGATATAACCACAGCAGTGCCAGCTGGGTTAAGGCTGACTGTCAGGCATTCACAGGCTACAAATTCAATTTCACTTTTTTTGTTGCTGTTGTTTGTAAATGTGTTTACGTTTCCTGAACCATTAATGCTCAACCATTTTTCTGCATCAGCCAGCGTACACATAACTGACCCAGGTAAGCAGAGAGTGCCAAGTGTTACAGAAGCGTATACAAGGAGGAGGAGGAGAATACTCTGCAGAGCCAGGCCTAAGATGACAGACATCAATGAATATTTGCAGGCAACAAGCCTGAAGAACAAGATGAAACACTGGTGAAACAACTATGATGAGGAAAGTTTTGTACTTCATCAATACATGTGCTTTATGTTCAATACAAGGAAGTCCAGGCATGCAATCAGCATTTATATAGTCCTTGTCTGTGTGGCTGCGTTACCCAAAGTTGTTGTGGCCAAACACCAAGTAAAACATGACCGGAAAATGAAGATGATACAAGTCGTAAGTGCTGACTGCATCCTGGGACCAGGAACATTTCCCCAGATCATTCTGTAATCACTAAGAGAAAATGGCTGTTTTCAGCAATGCAGAAAGGGCTCCCAGGCAGCCTGTCTGCAACAACAGGAACCCAACTTAAAACAGAGATTGGGGGACAAAGAAAAAAAAAAAAAAGAGGAACAAGTTCGGTTATGGTTTACCTACCAACAGTAAAAGCAGACAGCAGTATATCTGAAAACTGTCTTTTTATTTATTTATTTATTGGGGGGGGGGGGGGTGGCGGGGGGGGCCTAAAGCACAAGAAAAAAATGTTAAAAGGTCAAGATTCTCAAGAAATGTCATGTCTCTTCATGCAAAACAGGGGCACACTGGAAGAGTGGCATATACCAGTTAAAAGAAAATCTCAGATCTAACTTTTGAGCCAAATTTAAATAAGCACTGGCTTATACAGCAGGCATAATAAAATTAAATGAATGTTTAAAACTCAAAACCAACTACGTGCTTCATAGATTTGCTATTACTGACAATTCAAAAGCATATTGATGATTCTGTTGAAGTTGCTTTAACATAAGATGGAAGCTGTGAGTCAGAAGTGGCATATTTAAAATGGAACTATATTTTCTCTTTAAAGATCAATGAGATCTGTATCAATTAAGACCGTGTTAAAATACAGAAATGCTAATTTACAGAGCCCCATCCATAACCTCTTGTAAAGCTCTCACTTATATCTTACTTTAAAAGGTGAGAGAAAATTCAAGTACATATTCTACTTCTGTAGCCAAAACCCAGAAGTAGTGGCATGCAGTTTCACCTGTTACAGATGATATATTCTTTATCTGTCTTTATCAAAGAAGCTACCCACACAGCCATATACACCAGCACTGTCTCCAAGCTAAATATATATATATATACATACACTATGTTTATTGTCTCTTCTCTGTTTTGAGTTTGCAAGATGCATCAATACATGTCTAATTGAATATTCTCCTGAAGCATTTAATAAGACTCCAGAAGCAAGACTTCCTTCAACACACCCGTGTGAGCCAGTGCTTACTGGCTGATAATAGCTGCAGCCATTGCAAAGGAGCCCTTCTGTCCCCAGCAGCTCACAAAACCTCATCTAATTTATGGAAACCAAATCCCCAATTCCACAGCCATAAACTTGCCTTACAGTCTGCCCCTCCTTAAATTCATACTAAAATAAACAAATTTATACACACACACAGACTGGAATGTCAGTCTCAACACATTCAACTCTAGCCATACAACATATCTTAGATAACTGCTCGCACTGACACTTGCATAAAAACCAAGAAAAATAAAAAGATAAAAAAATCCATGTTGGCATGTCTATGAAAGATATAATGACTGGTTCCAGAATCTCCAGCCACAAATGCTAATCAAGATTTTAAAAGAATGCATTTCAAGGTAGGAAGTCCCTTTCTCACAGAAAAACCCATATGATATAACTAGCTCACGCAAAACCAAAGCAGTATTTTCCTGATTTATCCCCATCAGATATACAGAGTTATTTTTCAATTTGTGGAAAACAGTCTGACTTCAAGCTTGGGAAAGCAGTCTGTCATTTACCATCTGACATAAGAAACAATATTTATGGACAATAATTTATGTATTGACAATGCATTAACAGTATTAATCTATAAATCTTTGATTTAATATTCAGCTCCCAGTTACCTCCTACAATGAAATGCAGATACTGGATCATCCCTTTATACCAGAATTCAGGCTACCAGAAGACAGATCCTTCCCATTCAAGTTCTCATTAAAAAAATAAAAAATAAAAATAAAATCTTTATCCTAACTGCAACAAATGCATGTATTTAGGATATACAGCTCCTGCTGTGCATTTCTGAGTCCAAACTTTCACCTACTTCTCCACATGCTAGTTTCTATTATCCACAGCCTGAAAGACTCACTGACATCCTCTCCCCACTGAGTTTAGTTATCCAATTTTCAAAACATGCCTGTGTCTGACGTTCTTTTTTTTTTTTTTCTCCCTGATAACCAAAACACTGAAACAAAAATGAATTTCTCCCTAATTTCTGTGAATAACCCCCCTCATATTTCACAAGCATGTCCAGATCTTTTCTAAGTGTCTGGCAACCATTCTACAGCTAGACACAAAAGTGAAACACAAATGTACTTTATCTGCACTGGAAGCTGTAATGACAAGTAAGTGCAGTTGATGTATATCAGCTTTCATAATGGACGCAAAAAATAGATCAACTAGAAACTGGTGAATCATTAAGCAAAGCAAAGGTTCAGGTACAGAGCAAAACAAAACGGTTTGAACAGGTGTCCTTACAGCTCCCCCCAGACTCAAAGGCAATTTAAAAAAAGCCTCCCTGGACTGGATTCACATACAAGCATAGATCCACATCCAGAGATGCCCTTAGCCAAACAAAGCCTTTCCTATTCATCATGACACAAGAGCAAAAACTGGACTGAGAAGAACCTTAAAGCGTTAGCTAGACCTCTTTCTCGCAAGGTAGGATCAACTGTACCTCTGACCTTCTGTAATAAAATCAGGGTGGTTCTTGAAAAACAAAATACATGATCCATTTCAACACTTTTGTATTTGTGCTGCTAAAAGTTTTGGCTAATATTTGACCTGAATCTTTCTGTTGTGCTTTCAACATGTTACTTCTCATGTTGCACCCTGCAGTTCCCAACAGTAAGTTTCAAAGTGGCAGAAGTAGACACAATCCCCACACCAGCCAAACAACTCAGTGACATGTTTGCTTTTGACACTTTTTGTACTTGAGGAGTAAACATTCCTCAAGTACAGAAGCCTCCAAAATGATTTTCAAGAGCCAAACAGCAGTTTTATCACTGAGTCACAAACAGCCGCAAGCATACAGGGATTCTTTTCTAAAATGGGAAAGACACTGTGCAGTATAGTCAGAAAAAAAAAAAAAAAAAAAAAGGCAAAAAAGAAAAATGTTGTGCTATCTTCTTAAATATAAACTGAGAAAATTTCAAATATTAATCTCCTAATGCCTACAGAGTTTAAAAGGCTGTGTATATTGCAGTCAACGTATTCTTTAACTGTAACAACACAATATCCAGTTACTTTTTTTGAGTTAATTTAACTCAAAAGATGTAATTGAAGTCACATGCAATATGAAACACTACCTTACAAAAACATTTTTTCCATGTGAAACAATTATACCAAAACTCTTTTCTATACAAGAAAAAATTTTGAATGAAATCTCTTTGATCTTTCCTGAATGACTGCTGCCTTTATGCTATTACAAAACTGTTACCTAATCAGCATATTACTGTAGCATAAATGCCTCTCTAAAATGTCAAATGACATATAAAATGTTCATACATCATTCTGTTCTCAAAAAGTCAATCCATTTATGAAGTTGATCAAAATTAAAATATATGCTTAAGTCTTTTAATTACCAGCAACCTTAACTATGATGATTTTATGATTAGGAACAGAAAGGTTTTTTGTTTTGTTTTCGTTTTGTTTTTTTCACTCAGAAGTCAAACTGTATGCCAGAAAGATACAGGTGTAAACTGATGTCTTCCACTTACCAATGGTAGAAGTTTGGCCCTGGCAGGAACCACAGGAGCCTCCTAATTCTGCCTCACCAAAGCATTTAGTTATGGCACATTACAGACTCAAGCCTTAGGGCAAAGAACTTCCTTCCTACACCTAGAGTCTCCAGCTGTTAAAAATCCTAAAACCAAATCTATGTGCAAAGTGTTATGACTTTGGCCTACAATAACAACCAAGTACTATCATTCATTTCAAAAGAACACCTATCACACGGTAATAATTTTGAAAACTAGTACCCTGTCCACATTCACACAATGTCTGAGAAAATACAGGAGCCATATTTCATTGCATTTTAAGTCTTTTAAGCACCCACAAATCTGTGAAAAGTCAGAAATAGCGTCAGTGGAAAAATCAGCATCAGATTTGAACATTTTAAAACTCAAAGCAAGTCTTGTATGGGACTTGAGCTCACACAAGCACACTGCAAAGCCTATGCACAAATCTGGATACTTCTAACATTTTGAATGTAGCCAGTTCACTAAAATTATGTATGTAAGTGGTCACTTGTGTCACATAATAGTAGATCAATGAAAACTGTACTCATTCCTAGGCTAACAAGAACAATTATAGTTAAGGGTCTCCTGGCATTTCCATTACAAGTCCATTTTCAGGGACTTGTATATCAGCTATAATAATATACTTCTGAATGAAACTTGATCTGAACCTATGCTTAACTTAGTAAACATTCCTACACCTTTGAAAAGGCTTCTTTCAAAACTGGAAAAAAAACAAGTAATTTTTCCATCTATTTATGTCATTAAGTATTTTATCCTTAGCAACATAAATAGGCATATACTATTAGATATAAATATTACATATGTAATTTTATTAGGGATGGAATTACTAAAAGCATCTCAACTTGCAATCTTGCAAAGTGTCAGTGAAAAAGAGCAACAGGACAGCAGAATTGATTGAATGTTCACATAAATTTAAGGAAGATTTCAAACTGAATAAAAGGCATCCTTGGTCATTTCTGGACTTATATAAGTAGTGAAATGATGCAATTAGTTGCAAAATACAGCTTCTCATTTGTAAATATGACATGCATATTTGCTTAATCACATTTCCCTCTTCTCTGTATGTTATCTGAAAGAATAAATCACTTCATAATAAGGAATAATAAAAGAGTTATGTTCCTAAATTATTTAATTTAGAAACTCAATCTAATGAACCTTCAAACTAATTTTATTTTACTTAAATTGTATGACTCGTTCAGTGCACATCTTGTCAAACATGGATTAACACTGTTACTCTAGTGCCCTGAAGGGATCCCACATAGGTCATCAGTTCTTGAAAGAGGAGAAAAATTCCACAATGCTCAGCAAATTCCTTTGATGCTGCAGGGTCTGCTAACTCAAAATACATTTTATAAAAGAAACAAATATGGACTCAAAAAAACGGATCATAATGACCTCTGGACTTTGGGGTAATAATTGTTATGCAAATGACAACACATACTGACTCTTCAGAACCTCAATGAATAGAACTTACTTCACTACTTTTGTTAAATGGATGCAATAAAAGAATGCAAATAATAATTTTTTAAAGACCTATACAGAAAACAAATCTGAGCACCAGTTTTACTCAGTTGAGCATAATGGATCTCTGTTCCTACTATTAAAAAACAATTTAGAATTACTTTAAAAAAAAAAAAATTTACAGTAGAAATTAGGACCAGATTTTCAAAATGGCTCTGCACTCAGAAATGAGTAGTTTTTCAAGAGGCTTCAGTACCTTGTTCACATACTTAAGTATTACATTTTTTTAGTATGTAATTCTCACTGAATAAAAATGCCTTCAGTTACTTAAAAGCAATAGGAACTTCTGGCTACTTCATTTAGGTACACAATGGAAGAAGTTGGATAATAAATACTTATAAACTTTGTAAGCCACGTGACTTCAGTTTTCAGACATCCCCAAAATTATGAAATATATATTTCAAATTATATATGAAAATCCACAAGTGTTGCTGGAACCCCTTCTCATCTGAAATGGGTTTAGCACAACCTTTACCTAACTCTATGCCTTCAGCCCAATTTTTCTCCAAAAGTCATATTTAAACTAAACACCACACAAGCACACACCACACTACATTTAGGGCATATAAAGGGACCTTTGCACTGTGTTAATCCAAAACAACTTTTAATGAAAATTCTCTGTGATGACTCATCTCTGGAAAAGTTTACATTAACAAGCTTCTGCCAATTTGACTGCTTAGTTTCCTAAGTCCTTAAGAGCTGTACTGTGCTTCTACTCAGGACAGAGCTCTTACTTCAGCAAATTCAGACAGGTTTACAATATATAAATATCATGAAAAAAATAGATAAAGCTAATATGCTCAAGTCATGCCTAACACAATAGCAAGTCAAGCTACTGTCATTCAAACCAAACAAAACATTACCAGTGATGGAGTAGAAGGCAAAGAATGTGCTAACAGCCTTTCATGCGTTAACTTGTGTCAAAGACCTCTGCTCTTGGCCCTCTGCAATCTAAATGCTTCCACTCACAATCATCAAAAGCTAATAAACTATCTGGAATAGGGGTTCAATGCACCCAGATTACTATGCAGAAAATAATTCAAAATTAATGGCAACAGAAATGAAGCATTCAAAAGCAAAAATCAGGATACTCAAATGTGAAGGTAAATTCTGTTTTTTAAACCATTTTCAGAGTCACTTAGTTAATGGAGATTAAAGTAGAGAGACTCATTAAAGTAGAAAAGAAAGAAGCAAAAGCACCCAGAGAACAAAAACTGAAATGAGGACATTCCACTTCAAGCAGCTGGTTCTCAAAACGCATACATTAGGATAATTTAATATACTAGCCCAAATATCCAAGCCCAAACTTAATATCCAAGCCCAAACTTTTTACAATTTCCACTGATTTCGCTACAGAAAAACCACCAAAGTGCCATATCCTCCACAACACTGCTCACTTGATGTGCAAAACATGTCTCAGAAGGGTGGATTTTCTTTCCCCTAAATAGCTAAATTCTTTTTCCTCTGGGCCTAATAAGTGAATCCATTTGTTAGTATTTACAGAATAAAAATTAATAGGATTTAAACTTGATAGAGATACGCAAAAAGCTGCTCAAGATAGCAGTCCCCACATTCTTTACGTCTGGGGGAAATGGGAAGACCACTGATACAAAATGCTTCATCTAGACTGTAAGAGCCTACATTAAATATGATCTAAAAATACTACATTCAGTTGCACACATGCCAACTTCCTGAATGTTGTTTTTTCATATTTAGCACATAAATTTTAATTTTGATTGGCAAACATGTACATAACTGTTTGCAAAACTCATTCAAAAGGACACATGCAATAGATGTGATGCACGTCTCAATCTTTGCACTGATTAGCTAATGTGAAAATACCTAGCCAGATAATTAATATGCAAAAACATTTCTAGACAAAAACCTATGAAATGGGAGCACTTACCTGTCTGAAGGCCAGGCTATGAAGCAAAGACTAACTATATATACCCATTACAGCACTATTTCTACAAGACTTGCATTATACTAGCCATTACAAGTCCATTTTAAATACCACTGATGTCAAGAAATGTGAGCAGGGTATGCATCCTTGTAGAAGCACAGCAAAAATAATTACAATAAAGCACTAAGGCTGCTTCTGTCATGTTTATCTTTTTGTAAACCTATAGTATGCCTATACATTTAATATAATTATGCATATTGCTTTATTTTTAAATTACAGATTTTATCCATCCATAGTAGACAATTTTTCACTACTAAGAACTCAAGACATTACTACTGTTCCTGAAGCTCTTAACACTAAGGACAGGCAGGATGTTATTTTCCATTTCTTTCAAAAAGGCATTAAAAAGCAACAACAACAACAACACTCATGGAAGAGTTTGGAAGAGATGCAAGGATCAAATTCTGCTTACCAAATCCTTAGAAGCTCTTGCAAAGACCTGTGGTATTAACCACTAGGAGTCTATCCTCATAGACTTATTTTTTTCTAAAAGTAAGCCAAGAGTTATTACCATATAAGACGGTACTTCTTCATGGTTGAATACTAAAAGCTGTAATATAAACCTTGAAGAGAGCTGCATGGGGTAATGAGGAGCAAAAAGGGAGAGATGAAAAATAAGGATTTAGTTGTGGTATACTGACAGACTTTAGAGTCACTAAGAAGCACAAATACAACTATGGGAATAGATTAAACTTGTAACAAGTTTATAGAGCACAAAATAAGTTTTTTCCTTCTACTACACAGCTGGTCTATAAAGATTTTACGTGATTTTCAATAGAGAAGTTATGAAATAAACCAGCCCTGTACGAGGAAGCAACAAAGTACACTTCATATTCATTCCCACTCTTTAGCACCAAGACACTGACCATAAAATATATTAAAAATATATATATTTTATTATATGGCAGGTGTCAAAATACTTAAATATTTGTAAGTCAAAGTTTACTAAAAACAAAGTGGCATTAATTATTATTTTAATTGTAGAAATTATCTCCAAGGCAATCTCTTTAAATTACTGACAACCATGCCTTGGCCTAAAGAATACATCCAGAGCAATCACTTTGAAAAATCAACAGTAGGAAATCTTCTTGGTTCATTGGTGCTGATTAAAATTTTCTACCACTGTAGCACACAAAGAAAAATCCAATTAACTAACTACTTATATTGACCTTAAAAAGAAACAGAACAAGAATTATGAATTATGTTATGCTTCTAGGGAGAAAAAAAAAAAAAAAAAAAAGATTCCCCATTACAGTTTTCAAAAAAAGAAAAGAAAAATCTTGTCTTAGCTTAGGTGCTGTAGTTGCTTATATCTACATCAAACTGCTTTGTACAAAATCAAAGAACGGTAACTGTCCCCTGTACATGCCACCAAGACTAGGAGACTAGGACAGCTGATTAATTTCTTCTATTAGAGAAGATGAAAAGAGGGAGGAAAAAAGAAAACGCATACTAAGAAAAAAAATAATAATAATAAATGCCAAAAAAACACCAGCACAGCCTCTTTTTGCTACCAGTAGTGTCACTGGCCTCTCACTGCTTTCGAATAGGAAGGTAAATAACATACTTTCAGAAAAAAAAAAAAAAAAGTTAAAAAAAAGTTATTACTGCAAAAGGACAATGCCTACAAGATCAACAGCTATAAGTAATTTGCTTCTCATCTCTGCATAATAAGAATTCGTGCTTGGGTCTACTGAGACTCCACAGTGGAACTCACCAAAGAACAACAGGAAAGTATACTACTGTAACAACCTAGGGTGCTTACCAGGAGCTATTTTTTAAAAAACAAACTAGACGAGGATACAAAAACATGGGTTTGACTTGACAGATGACTCCAAACAGAATATCTATATAGACATTTTTTCCACTTCTCAGGTAAAAGTTGCATGAGCCTGAACCTACAACTACCATGAGCTCTGACAGTGCTAAAGAAAAGTTTCCACCTGTGAAACAAAGAAAAAAAGAGCAAATAAACAAACTTTCAGTCTCCAAGGCTAGAAAGACCTAAAAAAAAATAATAATAATAAAAAAAATAAAGTCCACATGAAGTTCAGCTAGGTAGGAATTAATACCATCATAACAAGAACTTGCCAAGCACAAGATAAACCAAGGAGTCAACATTTACCTCTGAAATCTCTAAGCAGAAGCTAGGACATGTAAAGTAAATACATGGTGGAATTAAAATGCCTTTCACTCCCTTGTTGAAATTCTTATAAAAATATATTTCCAGCCACTGTTTGAAGGATAAACCTAGTGATAGTATTTATGATACTAGTATATAACATATCATGTATATAAATATATATAATTGCTTCTGAGCTGGCTTACAAAAGTAGTTCCCAACATGCTACACTAGTGTATATGTTCTAAAGAAGTAATTTCAGACTGTGACTGTGTATTCTAGCAAAACCAGTATGAAAACTTCAACCCATATGTAGTGTAGTATAGGAATATATGCTTTGGTCCCAAAGGATAAGCATTAAAAAATAACTCCCATGTTCAAATAAATTTTTACATATCTTAAAGCTAAAAAAGAAAACTGCATGAATTAGACACATAGTACAAGAGACGCTAAATGGAAATCCATATTAATGTATTTTACTACAGAGAAAAAGTATCCTGATGCCATCCCAGACAATAACTGAAGAAAAAGGTAAAGCAGGCCTTTCAGTTAAAAAAAAAAAAAAAAAACAAACAGATTCAGTTCCTAAGATGGACATCACCTACTTTGCATTCACGAGTCTTTGTAGATAATTCAATATAGGCCAGCTGTGTATGAGCACAATAATTTGGCAAAATAATTTGGCAAGAGCCACACTCAAACTGTCTGCTGAGAAACACTATTTTACGTGAAGAAGCATATACATCTACGATACAGAAGATGTAATAAAAACAATCATCTCTAGCAGTGGGAAGTATTTTGGATTAGCAAAGCAACACCTAACCAATATTTCTAATGTTTTCCTTTCTATGTATTTCCAATTCTGTACTCTCTATGGATCACGTACAGCAATGTGCACAACTACAATGGATCAACGACAGAGGATACTGCTGACAGAAAACATTTTCTGACCTCCTTCCTTAACAGTGTACATAGGGCACTCTTCTCTATTTTGCAATTTTCTTTTTCACTCCCTCCAATTTTATTTACCTGACCTTTATCCATGTTTTACACTGAGTTTTCTGGTTTGGAAAAGCTCCATGCTACTTCCTTACCAGTTAACCCCTATTTCTTTTTATATCACAAGCTGTCTCTTCCTTTTTCACACATAAGGATAAATGCTCCTACTTGAGAGGTAGCAAGACGGCTCCTGTTGTTTTCACAATATAAACCTATGTCTGTTGAGTTCTGTTAATGAAAACACTTCAAGGAAGCATGAAGATTTTAAGAAAACCAGTAGTGGGCCTCTGTGATCAAAAGCAACCAAAAGCCAAACATCTATTGGCACAATACAGCTGTGCCTGTTTTTTGCTGGACTGAGATTATTCAGATCTCTGAGTATTGTGCTTACTATTGGTATATCCTGAATACAGAATTTAAAACATGATACAAAAAGCATTTTTTTAGAGCTCTTAAGTTATTAGGCTGTGCTCTGTAAAACTTGGCATATACTAATAAGTAAATCTCACCCAGTTAGATGATGATCACTCCTTTGTTTCTGCAGCTCCCACTCGATGGATTATACACTCAATCAATCCAAATGTTTCCCACTAAGACAAACCAGTCTATTGTGTCTATTTAACTCCATGTACATGTCCTAAATCTCTGTGCCAAAATCTGTACAATGGTAGGCAAGCAAATACTTCAAATAAAAACTGTTCAGATTCTTCTCCACAAACCCCCAATGTGAAGAGTTTTATTTAATTAAATATATAAATCATTACCTAAAAACATGTATATTTACTGGGTAAAATAAATAAATAAATAAATAAATATAAAACCATGGAACATCTCTGCTTCTTTTCAAGACATCCTGTACTAGATTCCCAAAATAGCTGTAGACCAAGGGAAGGGGAGGATGGGAGGGGAAGGGTTGATTTTGACCTATTTAACACAGAATAAGCCAAGACATTGAAAACCACTACATAACCAACATTATCCACAGAAATATTCATGTCTTATCTGCATGGATCAAAAGTACAACATATTTGCAATCTTCAGCTGCTTCTGAAAAAAAGTTATTTCAGTACTACCTAATGAACCTGCACCATTTTCTTCCAGCAATTTATGAGGGAACTGTTTGGAGGGAGTGGGAGAAAACGAAGATGAAGGACTGTCTTAGTCACTGTGTTGTCAACTGGACTGATCAACAGTTAACTAAGGAGATGAAGATGGAGAAATGTGGCATCCCAGCTGGCATTAGTTATTAAAAAAAAAAAAAAAAAAAAAAAAGACGTAAGCTCCCTAGAGGCATTGTTTTTACAATGAAATGTTTATTATCAAGGAAAAGGAAACAAAGATGAAACAATCAAGTAAAGTAACAAACACCTGGAAAGTCTCTTGAGAATACTGCATTAGACTCACTGCAATATATCTAATCTTACATAAAATCAAAATAATTAACATAGGAAAATACTTTCAGTTTAAATAGCTTTCACACTTCTCTATGTTGGTTTTCTATAGTCACCTGAATAAGATAAACTTAAAGAAAATCTACAGTGCAACCAGCCTAAAGTATATACTCAACAACTGCAAGGCCTGGTCCAAAGAGGTGAGTGGAGTTAGACATAGTCTATACTGTACTGCATAGAATCATTACCTGATGTATATTATTTCCTCACAAAATGCAAGGACTGAGTATGAATAGCCATGACACATGCTGACAGCCAAATATGCCTGAACCTCTCACTTTTCTCATGTTCATTCAGTGTTCTGAATTATGTTCAAAAGTACCAGTACTTAAAAACTACTTTTGAAAAGCAAGAAAATGCCAGTTCAAGTTTCTGTCTACAAAAGGTTAAACAAGCAAACAGCTAGCAGATTTAACTCTATTGCATACAAAAAGGTTTTGGAATGTAACTGTAAAACCTGCTACACTGTGAGCTGATCATAATGAGAAATATTCATCAGCTCTGTAAGAACTCAAAGTCTAAAAGCATCCCTAGCATACATTTAATTTCTGTAATGGTTGTTCTAAGTTCTGCTATTCTACAAAGTAAAAGCTTTATGATATTTCATGATATTGAAGACAAGCCTTCTGCCTGCAGAGCAGATGCAGAATATGACAGGACTGGAAGAGAAATGGAAGGCTGGTATTTTATAGTAAGTTAACATCAGAATTAACAGAAATGAGTTCAAGCCAAATAACAGTCATTGTTTAGTCTCACCTCAAAGCAAAAATTTGATATCGTTAATGTTAATACATGACCCCAGGCAATGATTTGCATTTATCTTAAGTCAATGGTGTTTACCATGACTACACAGTGAGCAACAGCAAGCCCATTGCTCAGAAAACAGGCCCATAAATCCAAAAGATTATTTCCATGTGTGTCTCTCTCATTATTTCAAAAGGTTTTGTATCTAAAAAGTACAGCTAGTATTCAATGGTATTCCTTTTGGTTTCTACCAAAATCAAGGCCAAATTCTGGTGACTTTGCAATGAACAAGTTAAGGCCTTGTATGCCAAGTACTTTGTTCTCTGCCTGAATGCCTCTCTTCCCATTTACTTCAGGCCTATCAGGATATATTAATATTTGTGTACAGTTCATTGCTAAATGAACTGTTACATGTTACATTTAAAGCAGATTAAGAAAGTAATCGTGGTTTGGAATCTCTTCTGAAGCTGTAAAATGAAAGAGAAAAGCTGGAAAATTAATGGCAGATTTTAAGAAGCAGGTTATCATCTTCAAGTAATTTAAGACTTTAGACAAACGTGTGACAAAACGAACTATACATGACCCTCCAGCAGTTTTACAGACAGTCTGAAAAAACTTCTCACAAAAGTCAAACATTTCATTATAGAGACATAACAACCTGACTTCAGAATACTAAAAATAATATGCAGTTTTATAGTCAGTCTACGAGCAGCATATCACAGTACTGCAATATGCTATCACCTTTAACTGGAGACCAAATTTCTGGAAATCACTGAAACATTCTCTCTTTAAATAAACAAGAAAATATTTTGCACTACCTTCCACTTTGGAAGGGGTGAGATGTAATACAGACCTAGCAGACTGCAGTTCCATCAAGAAAACCCTCAGCATTCCCACACTGCTCCTAGCAGCCTAAAAAGTAACTATGTTCTTCTCTCTCCTTTCCAGACTAGTTTTAATGAAAACTCTTTTAAAATACAAGGCAATTTTCTTTCTTTGCTCTTAAAGCTCTAGAAGGGAGAATACTAAAATAATAGGTCCTAAATACTAAAATAATAGATCCTACATTAACAGCTTAGCGTAAACAAAGTTTAGAAGTGCATTTTAGCCCCTTACTTCACAAGTGG
The DNA here is from genome assembly GCF_011077185.1 of Oxyura jamaicensis. Taxonomy (NCBI): domain Eukaryota; kingdom Metazoa; phylum Chordata; class Aves; order Anseriformes; family Anatidae; genus Oxyura; species Oxyura jamaicensis. The sequence continues at coordinate 1,250,906 of NC_048905.1, forward strand.
TGTTGCTCAAGGTGAGATTATTCAGCATTTTCCTGGCATCTTGAAAGAGCAGCATCAAGTTCTGTCACTGAGACCTCACAACACAGCTAAGGTCATCCACAGATTAGGCCCAGGGCTATAGCTTACATTATGGAAAAACTCCTGTACATCACAGAAAGCCCCCACTTTGAGAACAAATGTTGTCAACACTGCTGAGAACACAAACATGCCACTAAGGCATTAAACAAAGCATTTCAGTAGAACAATCACATTAACACAAGTGATAAATTTCAAAATATTATTTCCAAACACATCATTACAATTGCAGCAGTATCCCTAAAATCCCATTTCTGTTTAGAAAGATGTTTCTTTACAACTAGTTCAAAATAACAGAAAGGTTCTTTCAAACAGAATTCTAGAAGTAGTAACAAACGTCACACAAAAACACGTATTTTGTACCAGTTGCTGCTACCATGCTTCAGCATCTTCTTGTCTTTTGTGTGTGAACCCTCAAGAGTCTAAGGCCATATTTTGTCCTTAAAGTGTTGAGATAACTTCAAAACTTAACCTCAAACATTTCCAAGTAATCAAAGTAAATGCAATTTTAGTCTAAAGCATGAACAGCCTCTTCAGTAAGAAAAAGCTGAGACGTCTTATTTCATCTGCTCTTCTTTAGTTTCCCAGGTAATTAAAGTAAAACATACAAAGCATTGAGCAATTGTCCTACGAGCAACACCTGAGCACAGATGGTTGAAACTATTCAGATAAGAGAGATAAACATCTTGAAAACTAAACACATAAACTTCTTTCACTCAGCCATGACCATGAATACAGTGACAGGCTACAAAAAAAAAGGTGCTTTGGTTACACACATAAGTCAAATCTGCCTTTTATTCTTATTATTATTTGAAAGCATCCCGGTCAGACAAAACAGCAAACGATTTGTAATGCTTAAATAAAAGGGGGGGGGGGGGGGGGGGTTTTACCCACACATAACACCGGGGGGGGGGGGGGGAGAAGGTGGCGAGAGACAAAAGCAGAGGTCAGCTTTTTTTCCTCGCCCGGAGGCGAAGAGGAGAGGCCGCGGAGCGCTGCGCGGGAGCGCGCCGAGGCGTCGGCCTGCGGCGGGGGCGCGCGGCCAGCAGGGGGCGATCTTGGTCGCGGCAAGGCGCGGGCCACAGCCCCCGGAGCTGCCGCAGCCGGGCGGCACCAGGGCGCCCGCCTCCCCCAGCCCCATGGGTTGGGGGGGGGGGGGAGGACACACACGACGCCCCCCTCCTGGAGCTCCGGAGGCCGCGGGCAGCGCTCCGCCTGGGAGGAGTTGGGGGGATGCGAGAGCCCCCCCCCCCCTCCCCCCGCGGAAAGCAAGCAGCCCCCAGCCCCTAAGTACTCACCATATTGACTTCTGACACCATATCTATACTGGCAATGTCTATGTTCATGCCAACGGCCACTGGGGGACCTGCAAACCGACAAGATGGTCCGCAATGTGATCGCGAAGAACTTAACTCATTCTTACCAGAGTTACAAGGGACTAAGGCATGGCAAAAAACGAAACGAGGATTACGAACACGAAGAAGAAAAAGCCAGGAGGATGACAGCGAGGTGCGGTGTGTGTGCGCGCCCTCCCTTCCCCCCCCCGTGTCCCCCCTTCCTAGCCCCCCAAAGAAAGCAGCCTGCCACCATCCGCGGGTAGCGCCGGGTTCGGCTTTTATGTAATGCGCACACGTGCGGGCAGCTGGGCTGCGTGGGGGGGTCGGGGGGGGCGGGGGGACCCGAGGGGACGCAGGGGCCCCCCCTCCTCCGCGCCCCGGCAAGCGCCGCTCCGCCACCGGCCGCCGCGCTCAGCCCGGGACGGGGCGGCCCCGGGGGGTTGCGAGTGCCCGGCCCGGGGGCCGGGGGGCGGGGGGGCGACGACACACGACGGACAGCCCCCAGCGGACCCCTCCGAAAGAACTAAATGGCCGGAGAGAGCAAGTAGTGGGAAGGGGAAGCGCGCAGGGGGTTAAATGCCTTTTGAGTATCAGCGAGCAGCGCAGCTTGTACTCAAAAATAGTAACCGCGGTCACAGGCACGTTAGGCTTTGAGGAGCCAACGTTGGGTAAACTTGAGGGGGTTGCATCTCGAGAAAGCCAGTTAAACGCGGGCTGAATTACAGGTTAATTGTCAGCGCACACACACAATGTGGGACCAGTTCTAAATGTTAAAGACGTGTAAATGATCGCATTAAGAGCGCCCTGTACTAAGAAAATCGAGTACCAATTGGCTTAACTTTGGATCAGCTTGAGAAAATGGCATCACACACTCCAGCGCAACAGCATCCACAGAACGCTTCAAAACCACGCACACTAAGGTACAGCAGCCCGGATATGTAACGTCTCCTAGTCAAAAGCTGTCAAATTACCTCCAAAATCTGGCCTCAAGCGAATGTCATAGCCCTTCAGCAGTCTATCCACGGTCTCTTTTACCAGTGACATATTACTAGGGTCATTGACACTAAAGAAAAAGAGAATAATCATACATCATTTCTTATTTCCCAGACCCCAGCCATACATTTCCCTTCGCAATAACATGCAGAGCAATTCAAAGTAAAGCAAAAGAGAATGTTCATCACTTACCTCTGAGCGCACACCACGGCAATTATTAAAGGGAAGGACCAAATCCCAAAGTAACCCTTCTTCCGGACTCTCAGCATCCCTTTAGCTTTTGATATGATTTAGGGTTTCAGTGAAGAGAAGAGATCCAACTTATTCTGGCCAGTGCAGTAATTCTAATGTGAGGCGCATGCGCACGGCGTACCACAACATCAAAAGGAGCAGTGGTTGCTGCTGGAGATGGAGCAAATTTCCTTGAAAAAAAAAAAAAAATTAAAGGGGAAGAAGGAAATGCATTATTAAGAAGAAGAAAAAAAAGTCATGCACAGGAGGCTCGAGTATATTTTTGTTGTCCTTTTTGTTAGCAGAGAATATAAATCCCAGCAAGCAGCGAAGTTTTGGGAGTTGTGCAGGGCACAGCGGCTTTGTAACCCAGTTTGAAGGGGGGTGGGGGCTGGACGGGCTGGGATTTGACACGGAGGGGGGAAAGGTTACAAAAGGGAATGCACCGGGTACGTATGGCGCCAGGGGCAGGTGGGCAGCCTAACTTTTCATCCCTGGAAAGACACGCCTGAAGAGCTGCGAGGTGCGGACAAAGGAGCCGGAGACGGCAACGGGGGCGGGCGGCGGAGGAGGAGGGGAGATGGGCGCCTACAGGATTTCTCACGAAAAAAGGGAGGAAAAAAAAAAAAAAAAAAAAAAAAAAAAAGCTATGACGAATAGTTTATTGTAAAAGGGGATTAGGCTGCTTCCTGCTTTACTGTGCTGCCAGGCTCTGGTCCTGGGGCAGAGGCACTGGGGCGGGAGAGGGTCTCCGGCTGCCGCCGCCGTCAGCTCCCCCCGGTCCCTCAGTGCCGCCCGCCCGGCCCCGCTCCCCCCGGCCGGCTCGGCCAGCGCAGTCTCCGTATCTCAGCCCGTGGTTAACCCCGGGATGCGAGGTCCTCAGGCAGAGAGAAGCCTGACCGAGGAAGGGGAAAAAAACAACTCCCCGAAAGGGAATCAAGCGTTCGGTGGGCACAGAGACCCGGTGCAGGTTCGCAAGCTAGCCCCCTTACCTTCGTGGGTGAGCCACCCGAGCTCTCCAAATACAGCGTGTGATCCAATTAATGCTTCAGAAGAAACAAGAGACGAGTAGAAAGCTGATTTGGGAATGCTTTGAGTGACATTCAAATCCTGAACAGAAAAGGAGAGACAGAAGAGAGAGAAGTAATAAAGAAAAAGAAAAAAAGCACCACCCAAAACGAACCAAAACAAAAAAACAACCACAAGCAGCGGACTTCAAGGATTCCTCGCCAATCTGCCTTGTGCTCACAGCACCTTTTACACCTCTTCCTCCTCCTCCTCCTCCTCCTCCTCCTGCTCCTGCTGCCGCCCAGAGCCGCCCGGCGCTGCCGGAGCGATCGGCGCTGGGCGTGCACACGGCCGGGCCGGGCCCGGGACCACCGGGGGCGTCAATTACCAAAAGAAATATTTAACTAGCTGCAGAATGGGGGAGGAGAAGGGGGAAAAAATGCAGCGTGGGGAGGGACGAGGGTGAGGTGAGGTGAGGGAGCTCCGGAGAGCCGCTGTGCCCCCAGCCCAACGCGGTGCCGCACGCCCCGTGCCCGGCCCCACGGCCACGCGTGGGCTCGGCGGCAGGCGTGGAGCTGGGGAGGTTGCCCGGAGAGGAAGAGGAGGAAGAGGAGAAGGTGGCCCTCGAAGGGCGGACTGGTTGCGGAGGCGGTGGGACGCCGTCTCCCCTGGGAACCACAGGGAACCGAAGCCGGCGTGGCGAAGAGCCGGCGGTTCCCGGCAGCAGGCGGCCATTTCGCGCAGCCCGGCGTCTGGCGTGCCGGGCCCCGCAGCACCCCGTGCCGCCGAGCCGGGACCCTGGGGGAGCCCACCGGGATCCTGGGGAGCCCACCGGGATAAACCGGACCCACGGGAAGTCTAGGGGCGCGTCCCTCCGGCAGCGCCGCTCCCCCGGCCCGGCCAAAGGCAGGGGCGCAGGTGCCACAGGCACGAAGGAGCCGTGTCCCCCCCCCCGCCGACACTGCCTTAAAGCCCCACCTTGCGCCGCCGGGACCAAGCGTTGGGTCGGTTTTCTGCTTGCAGGGAAAAAGTGAGCTTCCTTAGGACTGCTGGAGGTGGGGAGGGGATTCATTAGGGCATTCTTACTTTCCTCTCCCGTTTGAAAACCATGAGAATTACAGAGGGAGAAAATACTTTTCCAGATGAAACAGACAAGATCTGGGGTGTGTGTGTGTGTGCGTGAGTCCCCTGAGTGTATTTAAAGAGTCCCACTGCAAGGGACGAAGCACGAACGGGTGCGTGGCTGCCCGAGGCAGGAGCCGCCCCCGTCCGCCGCTGGAGGTTTCGGCTCTTACAGTGCTGGGCTGCTTCGCTCAACCCTCCTGAAATACAGCCCCAAAGGAAGATGGTGGATACCTCGTGCGGTGAATCAGGTTGCTTTATGTGCATAACAGGCATTTTTTCCCCCCTTTTGCAATCATAAGGCAGGACGGAGGGCTCAAGGACGCTGGTCCCGCACTGTGAAATTCAGCCGCGGGTGATAACGTGGGACCGCATCTAGCGCTGCCCATCCCTCAACTGGTTCTAAGCCTCAGATATTAATTGCCTTTACACCACAGAATTGGCGCGTTCACCGTGTCTGAACGTGAACCAGCTTCAAACCAGAGCCTGAGAGCTGGCAACAGCCAGTGCTAGAGCGACAGGACTTTTTATGTAGAGTTTAACGCAACATCGGGTCTAGAAAAGAACCATCTTTCCCTAGGAGTGCTAGCCCAGTGCACACAATGAATTCGAGAATTCAGTGTATCCAGCATTTGTTCCCCGTGCACGCACGGATACTGAGGGAACGTTTGTTCTGCCCTAGGACACCCCTGTGCAGGGAAACCTGTTCTCAGGCTGGCTGCTCCAATAAAGAGGCACGGAGCATCCCTCAGCCAAATGCAGTACATATGGATATAATGGTGCACTCCATGTGGAAGAGAGAGTGTGTATATATATATATATATATATTTTAAAAGCTTCTGTTGAGCTACACTTGGGATGCTCTCCATAACTTATGATTTTGGCTCAATGTGAACGCCCCTCTGTCTACATGGGTCCACACCAGTAACACATCCTACCACCATGCCTGTCCTTGTGTGCCTAGACAAGCCTATGTGATAGAGGTATCATCGTTAAGTATTGACACGGAGTACAAAGTTATACAATACTCTACCTTTTGAAAACTGATAATGATTTGCTATATGCTTTTGACAGTACCATTTTTTGTCTGACCATGAGTTCTGGTCTATCTCAAATTCAGAATTTCAAAATTATAAATTTCTTAGCACCTTCATTATTATTATTTTTTTTTAGCACCCTCAGAATCTCCATCTTATTTTAAGCAACTTGTCAGATAAATGGTTTCCTCTTTCTCACTTGTGTCTGTGTGTTTGCTTGAAAAGGAAAGGAAATGACTGGTATAAACAACAGTATTGGCAAGATGCAGAACATTTTGTGTAACATATTTAAGGACTGCTATCTAAGATTTGGAGTGTCTTACAATGGAGAAACAACCTGGTTCCTGGTTGGATATGATAATTACTTTTAGCTCTAAAATTATTATGAGATTACAAGTACTACAGAGATAACAGAGAAACCAAAATTTTGGATGCCAATTGCAGACCATTGTGATTCTTAGCTTTCAGCTTTGAAGAGTTCAAAATAATACCCAAATAACATTAAAACACGCTAAAGTAATAATTTGCTATCCTTGCTGGCCATTGTGTAACACTGTGTAAGAAATGGGCTATAGGCAACGTCATACTTTATCTTGTCAGCCCTTGACTGTAGCAATATATTCACGTCACCGTGAGCAATATCCCAGACCATGTACCAAGAACTGCTCTGAAGTGATTTTAAAATACTTTGTTGTAAATGTATAGATTTTGCAAAATATATTTTCAGATGGGATAAAAATTTCCAGACAGGTTCTTAAGTGAGCCAGTCACTCCAGTCCCTTGGCATAAAAAAAGCTGCTGATTTATGCCAGCCCAGGAACTGCATCTCTGTACCATGAGTAATGTGAAAAACCCCTCTTTAAAAAGGGTTAAAACCCCACTTTAAAAGAAATCCTTTCACTGCATCTCAACAGGTAGGTATGCGTACTGTTCTTTGGAAGTAATGTTTCCTGAGTTCTTGAGCATTTGGTAAGATGCAGTAATACTGGAAACACTCTGTTGAGAGTTGTTTCCATCTATAAGATAAAATTTTATTCTATAATTTTCAGCAGAATCCTTGTAAAAATTTACTTTGATGCATTTTCTATTTCCAACTTCTGTGAAGTTATAGATCCAAGTAAAATCAAGCAGCCAAGCATGGTAAAATTCTCCTGAACAAAGTTTGAATGTACTCCCATCTTGGTTTCACTTGTCCTTTTAGGTGGTCAGATCTATGTCATCATCCATGCACCATACACCATCCTGTTTGCATCAGTATAGAGATTGGCATTACAACACATGCACAGAAACAAATGATTCATCGAGATGCACCTTGATTCTACTCTTCATGGCCAATGGAATTTGGTTTTGTGTAGTGAAAATCATCTGAGATTTCCAGATTCGTATTAGCTTTGAATACTGTATATCTAGAAATCTCCAAAGTGGTAAAGCAACCAACAAAGACAATAGTGTATGACCTGCCAATTTTGGCCCTTAAAAACAGGTGAAATAATGAGTACTGTACAGAAACTGAATGTGATAAATTGCTTAGGAAATAAGTATCACTTGATACAGGTAAAATTTCATTTAATTGTGAGAGGAGAGCAAATGAGAGGGGGCAAGTAACAGTCTCTATTTGGTTTGCATCTTTATGTAAGACTTCATTTACTGGGGTTCAGATTTGTTCATTCCGTGACTCATTGCATGGTGTCCCCACAGGGTTAAAGACATTATAGATAAGAACTTAACCCAACTCCTTAGCCAGATAGCATTTTCTGAATCAAATAACTGTTATATCTTTTAATAAAAATATAGCCTCTTGTTTTTTTGTATAGCCTGGGATCAATATGCCTTACATGTATATTGAAGAAAGTCTTTTAATGTGAAATCAAAGTACAGATTCAAAAATGGAAGTAAAAGGTTGTATGAGACATCCACAAGTGCTTTGATTGAAGGCAATTGTCAGCAACTCAGTGGGGGCTGGAGTGAAATACAAAATGTGCAGCACCTGGAATTATGATGGAATGAAATCTACAATCCTCCTATGAGGCACCACAAAAAGCCCCATTTCCTTCAAAGTGAAGGAATAAATTAGTTTAACAGTTACATAGACAACAATTTTTGAATTCTTCAATTTTGGTTACATTGGCATTTATATAGCTAGGAAATATCTACAGTATACACATCCTTTGACAAGAAGGCAGAGCAGGGCACGAGGGGTGACTGCATAGGGTAAGGATAGTAAAACTTTTAAAAGGCTGCACAAAATGCAGACCAAGATTATGTCAATGTGTGTGTGTTAATCTCCTCCACACTGTTCTCATAAGATTCAGCCCTGAAAGCAGATTGCAGAAACCTGTTATTAAATTAATGGAGTGGCATTTGTCTGCATCAATTGATTGCAGGATTTGGTCTTAATTTCTAAGCTCTCTTGGACAGAGTTGACTTCAGAATTTGCTGTTGTTGAATAATACATTCTAGAATATTGTTAAAAACAATATCTGAGGGTTCTAGAGCTTTTAGGTTAGAAGCTTTTGCTGAAAATGAAAACTATTTTCTTTTCAAAGCTATTTAAGCTTCTAAAACCAGTTTTGAGTCTGGTTAAAAAAGACAGGAAAAGTAGTGAAGTGGAAAAGAAAAAAGAATAGCAGAGGCAAGGGTAATGCTCCAACACAGTGAAATATGAAGAAAGAAGAGCCATTCATTTACAAGGGAGACCAGGGAAAGAAAAAAACCACCTGCTCATTTAAAATAACATTTAAAATGTGAAACAGTGCTTCTTTCTCAGAAATCAAACACAGCTCTTACATGAGTTCTTTATTCTCTGGACAAAGGGAGACTACTGAAGTGATCATTGAGACTCCAGAGCTCTGTGATATCAACTACCAAATATGTTTTGATCCAGATTGAGACTTAAAAATGTATTTTATTTTCTTGTAAATAAGGAAACCTCACAGGAGACTTTTTATCTAATTTACCATTTGTAGCTGTAAGAGATTTCACATTAAAAATGTGACACCCAAAGAAACCAACTGTGACCAGCATATGACAGCCAAAGCATAATCAGTGGATCAATTTTAAAAATGCAAAATATTTTACACATTTAATTAAAAATTGTATTATTCAATACATTTTCCAACTAAACAAGATCCTTATATCATCTGGTAAACTATCATTCTGGTTAAAAATAAACAAAAACCAGAATCTTAGCGACAGAGTTCAAAGAGAAGTACTGTCAATGAATGTAAGCAATACTTTAACTGCTCTTCAAGCATTTTTTTTTTTTTCTTTAAGAAAACTAGGAGAGTACAGGTTTGTATCTGACTGTACAATGGATTATAGCTGTCCTTTTACTGGTGTGCTAGAAAGGGAGATGAATTTGCCATCTGCAAACACACAGAGCTATTACTTCCAGCCTTCTCTGAGAACAAATGGAGAACACACAGTGCTCCTTATCATCTTGCACCTTCTTCTATTCCCACCCCAAATGGCTCAAGCCAATATTCTTCCTTCCCCTCTACCTTAAAACCTTGGCTAGTCCTAGAGTGGGGCATATGTCCTAAAGTGCTGCAATAATCATAAATACATGGTTTGCAGCACATTTTGCCCTACCGGTGCTAACTTTGTGCATACAGGACAAATGTATTATGGAATCAATACTTGGTGTACAAGTGATCTGCCCCTATTTGCAGATGCTGGAAGACAGAAATTTCACACAAAGATGTTTCTGTTCAGCAGGAAATGAACAGAATAGGTTTTTTTGAATTGATTTGAGAGTATTTTATAGCGCTATATCACTTTTCTACAGAAAGGGCATTATTACTTAAATGGTATACCATGGAAATGGACTTAAGGCCAGTCAGGATGGCAATGTGCCTGGCCAGCAAATGCAAATACACTATTTTGACTCGTCAGAAAGAACATTTTAAGATGCAACTTACTTGGGCATATCTAAAGCAGTACAAATTACTTAAAACCAGATGAGTGAATGAACTTGAGAAGTAGAAGGTGAAAACAGAAAATAAGATTAATTTAGTGTGGATTACACAGCTGTTGCAAGCATGTCATAGAAAAATAACATGGGAAAACAGTTCACAAGACCAAGACAAAACAAAGCAAAACCAAAACCAAACAAAAACAAAAACCAACAACAAATCGCAAGCAAACAAGCAAAACACAAACAGCCAAACAAAACCACAACAAAACAACTGTAGAATAATCCCTCTCAAGAAGCCATACACTGAACAAAACTTAGTGATACCATCCGTATTTATCATTTTGCATCCAAGGATCTGTCTAAAATATCTCAATGCTTTTGTGGGTAGTTACCATTCATTCTCTTCTCCCACCCCATTTTGTGCTCATACTTGGTAATTTACAAACAACTATGACCTGACGGAGGTCTCATTAATGCAAATGAGTTACTTTCTATCATATTATGCCAAATCTACAGATGAGATAGATGAAGCTCATGCTGGCTAAGTGCCCAGGCCACTTCCTACTGAAATTAATGGTAAAATCCACATTCAGCTCAGGAGTAGCAACATCAAGACCCATCTTACAAAGCACCAAGTGGCAGAAAACTGGAAGAGTGCCCAAGAGCCCTGATTATCCAATATCTTCCTACCTATACGGTCTATACCACATTTCCAGGGAAATTAAAAGGAAATAAATTGCAAATTTTATCTAAAACAGTACTAGATGGAAATGAACTCATCCTCAGATTCTTATGCTTTTTGAGGCTTGATTAAGTAATACTAATCACAGTATTACCTTTGTTAATTTACTCTCACAGGTGATAAAAGGCAGCTGAGTAATACCCATATTTGATGTTACACAGCAAACTCTAAGTACTGCTCTACATTTAAATAATGTTCATGTCTTAAAATGGCAATTTTTGACATCTTATACTTATATATATTTATTATACTTATATACTTATATATTGCTGATGTAAATCAGCAATAACTCCACAAACATCATTATAAAGGAAACAAAGTTGAATGCAGAATAAGACCTCCTCTGTATAGTGCAATAATTATTCACCTTTATGTATTTAGCTTAACTTTGGTTACAGCTAGCTGTTTAGCTTACTATGAAAAGCCAAGCATGCTTTTCGTAACTTCCACAACAAAGCCTGATAATCTCACTCTGTATACATGAAAAACTTGGATGTTCAGCACGTCCCAGAGTTCAGATAGGTACAGAAAGAGATGGACCTATCTTTCATATATATTTTCATTTCTGTAGTTACAGTCTTAAATACTGGTCATTTGTATCACCATAAAGAATCAAGACTCATTTGAACATATCAAGAAATGAAGGGCTAAAGACCAACTACAAAAAGCTATAAAAGGAAGAGTCCCATTTAAATTTTTTCCCTGCATTAGTCCCTATTGTGACCTTTTACACTAAATAAAAGATAGAGTTAACATGGTCACAACCTGTTGTTGAGGTTACAGATGAGAGTCCTCTTTACAGGGCAAGACTGATGGATGTTGCTGTCATATGCACTTGGCATTTTTTTCTGAACCTATCAATTTTCAGATGATGTTGTATGAGTCTATAGCCCCACAGGGGAAATTGCCATATGCACAGATTTGACCATTATTCCACATATAATTCTGTATGAAGTGATTTTGAAGGTTATTACAGTATAATTTTGTATTTCTACATAATATTTTTTTATTTTAATTTATAATGCCTCTAAAATAAAAGTGATTATTTCACCATTCGGTCTTTGACTTTGTTTTGAGGAAAAAACAGAAAAACATTCTATTTCCTTCTATTTCACCACCTTCAAATACCTTTATGTATTTGCAGGAATGAACTTATCTCTTGGAAGAATGCAAACACTTCAGGCATTATTATGTTTTGAATATTCTCATTAGTAATCCTGCATTTCTTTTCAGGAATAGGATTTTAAAGTTCTCATTCCTATGGCCTATACCAGAAGAGGAAAACTGTGAACAGTATGACAAATTGTTTTAAAACTACATTAGAACAATAAATACATGAATAATGATTTGCAATGAGAAACCTTAAGGTAAGCTTTGGAGTTCTTTGAGAGAAGGTTTGCACTGCTGAAACGACAATTTTTTCAATCAGTGCCAAAGATATGTATATAAACGTATCTATGAAGAAAATTGTGTCGGTAACAGTAGGTGAATATACAGTGTGTTTCCATTATATATGTAAGTTAGATATGCATATAACCTCAATCCTGAAAGGAAAAATGCAAAATACAAGTCAAATATTGTTTATTAATATTACCCTTGGCTCTTATTTGCTTAAAACCAATGATGATGACTCTGCTGATGACTGTATACATCCAATACAGCATTAAACTATTTTGAAGTCCACACCAATGTTATGTTGTCTTTCTTCACTGCACTGAATGTGTTGTTCAGTATCAATGTGACAAGAGGCATCCTGCCTGCCCCCTCCAACCAAAAACTCCTGACTTTTAGGCACGGGGTCACTACACAAAGCTTCTGGTTTTGTCTACCTGATGGATAACTCTTATATTAAAGTGGTGTATCCTGAGCCAATTCAGCAATATTTATAAATAACCTTTGTTCTGTTTTAGTTCAGATGTCAGAACCTAGGATCATGCACATGCTACTACATGACCAGGTTATAAGAGCACCCCTACAGCTGAAAGCATTTGCTGGTCTTCAGAATGAGTAGGATGATCTATAACAAATTCTGTTAGGAAAATATCATACCAAATATGAATTAGTTGGATGTCACATCACAGCATAAATTGGAAAGACAATTTTGAAAGTAATAAACAATTGCATCTTGGAACAGCTCTTTCTGAAGCATACAGGAGAATAGGCTATTCTTGACTTTGCCCTAAGTAACTTCCTGAAATAATTTGTATAATAAGTATGGTTGAAGTAGTACAGAGTAAACATAATTTAATTAAATTTGACATGTTTTGTGAGATCAAACTAAAAGATAATATTGTGACATTGAAACTCGGGACCTAGTTACTTTTTGAATGAGTAAGATACAGCAGTTATGAAGACAATGAAGAAAACTCAATGGAAGATAAAATCTGTATGAATCAGCCTGGACACTCTCCTGTTGAACATTTAGTGAGGATATCTGAAAGCGTATAGCAAAGTAACACTTTTTCTGAATGGAACTGCCAAAGTTAAGGCAGGAAGATTCTAAACAATGGCTGGCTAGAAGGTTGCAATTCAAATATGATTGCCAAAAATAGAAAGAACAAATTAAGGTTAAAAAAAAAACCTTTAGAATCTTTGCAGAAGGCATGTGGGAAGTAAGTACCCATATAGATCTTCAAGTGAGACATTTTGTTTTGTTTTTGGTTTAGTTCTTTAGATACAGTGAATAGGAAATATATGTACAAATATGCGTATATTACATGTATTGTTTAGCTTGGAGAAAAGAAGGCTCAAAATTGTACTTTACAATTACCTTAAAAGGAGGTTGTAGGGTGGTGGGGATTGGGCTCATCTCCCAAACATCAAGTGATAAAATGAGGGGAAATAGCTTCAAGTTACACCAGGGGAGGTTTAGGTTGGATATTAGGAGAAATTTATTTACAGAAAGTTTGGAATAGTCTGCTCGGGGAAGTGGTTGAGTCACTATCCTTGGAGGTCTTGAAGAAACGTGTAGATGTTGAACTTAGTAGCATTGTTTAGTGGTGGACTTCAGTACTAGGTTAAAGGTTGGACTAGATATCTTAGAGGTCTCTACCAACACAAATGATTCTATGATTCCATGTAAGAGAGAAAGAGAAGCACTCCCAAAGAAGAAATATTAAGAAGTATAAGAGCAGTGAATGAAATATGAGGGGCGATCAGATTGTTATGTGAATAACATGACTTCATTAGTTTTGAAAAAAATGAAAACTGCAGTAGCAAGCACTATCAGACAACCTATGAAACTCAGAGTTAAAAAAAATTTAAGTGCATACACCAGAATAAGTTTTGAATGAACTCTTTCTCTAACTGATGAGCACTTTTCACAACGCTTGACAAATTAAAGTGAAAAACTGGTAGATAGAATTTTTAGGCCTTTTAAGAGTAAGAAAATTCTTTCAGGTTACAGCTGAACATACACAGTATGCTACGTGGATTCTAATTAAGGAATTATAAATATGCTAATATTATAGTAAAATTTTATGCTAAGAATACTAAGATAAATATAAAATAACATGCCACTTCAAAGTAGCTCTGTTAGTCAGATGAAGCATATGCAAAAGGCTGCAACTTGCCCAATAACACAGGAGGTATCCCTATGCAGGGCAGGCAGGTTGGAACTAGGCGATATCTAGAGTCCCTTTGAACTCACACCATTCCACGATTCTATGAACATATGAACAGGAAGGCAAAAGTAGAAAGGGGAACACCTGTTCTCTGCTATGAATGCTGAACTGTAATTCACATATAATCATAGGATTAGACTGCAACAAGATGCAAAATCAGGTAAATCCCATGGCTTCATACCTCCCTCTTAAGTCCTGTTATTGACCACTGAAGCAGCTAGACCACTATCCTATCCTAAGTTCTGAATAGAGTAAATACGATAAAGTCTTTGCTTGGATCATTCATGTCCAGATGCAGTATGCAGAGAACTTATGCTATTTTTAATTGCTGCTGATTTTGGAGACAGTCCATACTCTTCCTCATGACATATAATTCAGGACAGATTTCAATAAATAGTGGGGAATCAAAACATTTAGAGTAGGCTACAAAAGATTCTACATGACTCCTATCCCACTGAAGCCCTGTTTTGATTCTTCAAGAAAGATGGTAGTAGTACGTTAACTCTGAACTTGTAGATGAATTTTTGTGAAAGGTACATTACAGTATCTTTGACGGGGCTTCCTGTGGAACTATATTTAGCCTAGGTATTAGAAGCAGAGATATAGCAGCATGAAACTCAGCGTGCACTAATTACTCAGGCTTCTCAGCAGTTGCAGGCCACACTGAGCTCAGTGATACTGCTGATATTTGAAACACATGCTAGCCTAAAAGTAACCACGTTTGTGACTATTGTGATTGCAATATAGGGGACCCTTTAAAAAGAAAAAAAAGGCATTTTGCCCTTTATTGCAAATGTCAATGTGCTTGAAAACAAGACATCAGGCAGCTAAAGATTAACACAGGCTAGACATGTGCATTATGTTATGTCTTACTTATCTTCTCCATATAGTCATGTATAGAGAATAGGTACCTATATTATGTGTATATATTTTTTAACACTTCTGTCATCTTCTTTCCTTTGCTTCATCTGAAATTTTATATTATGCACAAAACAACTGAATCATGAATAACAAAAGACATTATTTATTTTTTTTAGTGGAGACCAGCAATTATTATATACTGACTGTTCAAGGGTGTTATTTTTGTAAACAAGAAAAACTAAATGAGCATAGAATTCATCATTAGGAAGTGGTCTCTTATTCAATTAATGCACATTCAAGAGAGCCCCATATGCATGTGCTCTAGTCAGTGAAGTACTGCAGGAAAATAGGAAGAGATCTCCCAGGGTGTAGCACACCCTGCTTTCTCTACCATATGCCTTCTAAATATGTTCCACTGTGTCACTACACTCACAAAGCAACTTGCTGATTCTTGGCAAATTGATTCAGATACATGAAAAATTTATTCCTAAAGAACAGGCTTTACTTATTTAAGAAAATACAATAAAAACAACAATAACAGAACCCATCCAAAATATTGTTACAGAAATGACCAGTCAATTCTGGAAACAAATACATACTTTCAACATTGTGATACTGTCCTTTACTTTCTGGAATAATTCCATTAAATGTCCCGTTCCTTTCCAAGGTATTGGATTTAAGGTGTTGAAACGACCTACCAAAGCTTAAAAACCTTAAAATACTTCATGATGCATGAAACACAGTAGCAGTATTTGGATGAGGTCCTACAGGCAAAATTTATTATAAATTTAAAGAAAGCATGACATAGATTCATGAAAAATTCAGCCATTAACTGCTTTGAGGTGAGACTAAACGCATGTTAAAAAATTGAATTTTCAGGAAGAAAAACATTTGTTGCCTGTTTGTTTTTAATACAAGGCTAGAGAAATCCTAAAGCAGTTGATTTATTATTCCAACCCTATCAAGTCACAAATTCTAAACAATATACTAAAATTGATTTCTGCAGCATGCATCTTAAACATTGTTCTATAGGTTGTGACATATTGGGCTAGAAAGTTTTGTTCTTAAAAAGACTTTTTAAAAGCCCTCCCTATATCCACAGAATAAGGGAAGTATTAACTAAGAGCAGATGGGGAAGGAGAACACAGGAGGAAGAATATGTGATTTATATAAAATGCAAAGAACATTAAAACACTTTAAAGGGATATGTGTGTGTTTAAAGAAAGAACAAGAGATGAACTGAGGTGAAGTAAGGTTGGATAAAGGTAAAAATCTTATGCAATAAATTAGTACCCACAGGTGATATGCAAGATTAGAATTTCAAGAGTTGACATTAGCAATTACCATTAGAAACTTTTTGATAACTGAAGAGGTATCAGTTGATTGGAAACCAATGACTTGTTTCAGTACTTAGAACAGCTTTCTTAAAATTGTTTAAAATAGGTACACATCTGCAAGTTCTGCATACCTTTACTGTAAGCTTTAGAAACACAAGTTTCAGTTTACATTTGTCTATTTGCTTCTTAAACTCAAAATTATTAAGAACGTATTTTTTTCTACAAGATAGGAAACCTAAATTTCTAACCACACAGCCCGTAGATCTCCTAAGAACTGCTCAGGTCTGGGGATAACAACATGTACTAGTACATAACAGTGTTTTGCCCAGGCATGAATTCCACTATACTTTGTCATGTTTTTTTTTCTCAACTTGTGCTGTCAGTCCCAATTAGCAATTGTTCCTGAAAGTATTCTTAAAAACAGTTCTATGGTTTGGCAAGGTTCATTTTGAGTCCAACAGGCAGAAATAATAAAGGAAAAAAAGGAATATAAATTATTAATAATAAAAGTTACCAGGTATCTTAAAGATATCACATACATGAATCTATATTTATGTAATGCACTCCATTTGAAGTATCAGTTGGTTAAGTGTCTCAAGACTGAGCATGATTTTTAATGTATATATAGCATGTACAAGTGTTCTGTATTAATCAAGAAATATTTGGAAATCAATACATTACTTCATATTATGTGGTATAATAAAGGTTTTTACAATATGAACAATCCATTTTTAATACAGAACATTTTTATAGATGGTTGTTTCAAAATACCAGCAGAAAAGTCCATCTTCATACAAGATGGATAAATCAGGGAACTGGTGAATATTCGCTGGGTAGGTAGATACAATTTATTTTCACTGTGCTCAAAGAATCCATCAAAATCCATCACATACAATGTAGAAATGATGGGATCTATGTTAAGAAGATTTCAGTGTTTAGGAGGCTCAGTATAAATATTTTAGCAAAGTAAATCAAAAGCTAAGTCATTGCATGTTATGGTGAAGAGAATAAAGAAAATTTCAACTAAAACTTGACAGCGATTTCTGCCATAATATCATAATTCTTAGAAAGCCATTGCTCCAATTTTAAGAAATTTAACCATGTTATAAATCACAGATAAAAGGAGCTCTCCAATTCTATATTCATAAGCACCTCAAATAATATGTAATACATTTGATTTTTATCTTCTAAACATTCTTTAGTTGTTCTGCAGTAATGTATAATAAAAATATGCAGTGACTGCCAATAGCATCAACAATATAGTGAGTTACTAGAGAGTTGTTTTTCTTTGTTTGATCTTTGAAGAGTGGTTTTCTGTTGCTCAGAAAAACATGCTATTCAGCTTCTGAATCTGAGCTTTTTATTGTACACAGAGATATATCCCTGTACTTGCTGAATTTTACACTCCTTCCAGTGAGTCTCCACCTATACTCAGGGTCTCGAAGATACACCACATGGCCTTTTTGCCACAGATACTTATTGCTTCGAAGACTCATGTTAGGACCACGTTCGTATGTTACCAATACTGTTTTAACTTTCTGTCTTTGGCATCAATGAGTCCCTGGCTCTCAGGCTGGCCCCTTCTTCATTACTCAAAATTTAATAAGTTAAAAAAAATTTAAGCATTTTATAAAAATGGTCATCTTGAACAATAGAGAATAATGTAAAAACTTCCCATTACACTGTTCAAAGCTTGACAAAGACATTTTTGAGATAAAAATGCTGTCCTATGTGCAAACTATACACACAAAATTGCATTCCAGCTGTTCCATATTAACACTTTGCATCTAATTTTTGCTTCCTCAAATTTTTGCATCAGTTTTGTCTGTGCAGATCTCTATTCACATTTAAAGATCCTTTTGAGACCTTTTTGAAAATGTAGCCACTAATGAGACTGATGATTATGAGACCTGCTAGTTTGATATTAGCATATGGAAAAATGAAACGGTTTCCAAATGTATACCTATTTTTATCACTGTTTCATCTCCTGCCCTTAACGTAGAACTATAATATTAGGTTATCTGCCTTTCTATAGCATTGGAACAGCAATCCAAAGTGGAAAGTTTTCTATGATTGCTGAGTAAGCCAGTCTAGAGAAGCAGTGGCTCTTCTACTTGTTATTATCTTTTTACTATATTGTGCATCTTAGAATGAGAACTAAAGTTATATTAAATGACACCTGAATTTAAATTAGTATTTGTTTAGTTAAGTTCATTGTCTATATTTGACTATTTTGAATAAATCAAGATGTATATGTCTTGCATTAACAGCAAGTACATGAACTGATAATTGATATGTTAAGCATCTTTTCCAAATTCATATATTATTGGCTTTGCTCCTTTCACAAGTAAGATTTATTTCACAATTACTTGTGAATATTTAATGCAGTACATCATGTTTAATCTCTAATATCCAAGGCTAAATATTCTAATAGCTTATTATTAAGCATATTAACAAATAAATCTATTTTCCATTGGAACTCTGCAATCTAATATATATATGCTTGTGACAGACTATCTCTTGCTTATGATTAAGCATCAAATAGGTTTAATGTTGGATTCATCGTAGAAAGGACATTAATTATTCTTCAGTGTAAAAGTAAAATTATGAGTATTTCCACACTAAAACAATATGTAAATCACAAAGACAAAAAAACTTAAACTGTGAAGTATTTGATCTTAATTTTGTCTATAGGTTGACCCCAGCAAAAAAATCACTTAGTCATATCTGGAATGCCAAGTTACCTTTTGCTTTAGAAAAATATGTATCAGCCAGACCACACACATTTGGCAGGCAGATGAGAGAGCTTTTGGCAGGAAGTTCTTGATGAACTTAAAGGGGGCAAGGAATTCAAACCTGAATGACTGGTCATTGCCTGCCCTCAGTGTTCTGCTGCCTCTTTCCTAAAGGACAGAAAGGGAACACAGTATGATACAATACTTGCAAATGGGATACTTCAGTGAGCTGCTGGAATAGGTGTCAATGGACTTAAAGAAGTTGCTGAATTCCCTGTGAGCTGCTTGACCTTGCCTGGGTCAGGGGAGGCAACCTTAAATGACCCCACAGTACCCATCATGAGACAACTTTCAGTCCAAGCAGCTGTAACAAGTGAGAGAAGTTCATATTGTGTGGCTATTCTACTTCCTACAGCACAATGCCACATTATTATTGATAAATCATATTATAATATGCTTTTCAAATGAAGACAGCTATTCACATTTCTTAAATAAGTAGTTTTTATGAATTTTAAGTCACTGAAGATTACTACTTGTCTAAATGTAACTTCAGAAAGAAGAGAGAAGAGGGAAAAATGTAGGTATCCTCTGCCCATTCTATTGTCAGGTTTCAGAATTTATTTAAAATATATTCAAATTGTGTAAGTACTTCTGGAATCAAGTATTCTTCCAAACATCAGTCTAGAAGATATATGCACATGTGCATGTTCAGGTAAAAAAAAAAAAAAAAAAAAAAAAAAGAAAATACATACATGATAAAGTCTGACCAAAATTTCTTGCCTGGGAGCATAGATAATAGTAATTAAACAAAACAATACTAAACAGAAAGCTACCTCTAGAAAGTCTAGAAGGCTGGATTTTTCTTGTATTAAAAATACTCTTTCCAGAAAAGAAAATATATAGTGCAGATAGAATAAACTGAAAGCAGGCTTCGGAGTGGCCTACTTACCAAAAAGGTAAATCCTGTAGCTGCTTGACACTCATTTCTCTTTCAGTATCTCATAGATCATATATATTTTAGTTAATATGATGCAGTAAATGAAACTGCCTAGTTTCAGGTAAATGGGGGATAAAACTGTGCCTCTTCTGAGAATCCCCATAGACAAGAAACAGTATTTCCAATTTGGTTAACCTATTTACTCTTGAAAAATTATTGCTATAATGAAGCCAGTGGAATAGTCACCATGTATTTGTCTTCTAGCAATGCCGATATGTAAATTTGGACTACAAAAAACATCCCTGCCTTTTCTTTCGTAAATCCAGCCAAACAAAAATTTAGTTTCTTTGAGTTGGCCCTGTAAGCAGTCTTTAGGCAATCAAAACATTGGTACTTTTTTTTTCTTTCCCCACCACCAGCTGTGACAGCTGCTCTGTATCTACCAGTTCATCACAGCAAGTTTCCTAGGATCCAAATACTGTCTGATGCAAGTGTGATCAGGGTTACAATTCTACAGCTGATTTAATGGGGAGATGCCAGACTGAAGTCAAGTCAGCATTATTCCTAAAGTCAGCTCAGTTATGTGAACAGTTGAGATGTTACAGGAGACAATTTCTGAGTCTAATGGTATATTCAAAACACCATCCATTAAGTATTATTATATCCTCACTGCTTCAGACATAGCCACAGGGACCTGATGCTAAAAACAGCGCTTAATAACCAATGGAATCATTTGGTAAACCAACATGCAGCCTGGGAACTTCATGGCACTGCAGCTTTCTACCTGCGGTAGATGTTTGAGTGTCTCCCAAAACTTAGAAAAAATAGAGTGAAAAAAATCAAGGGTTTCTAAAGACCAGCATATTAAACTTTCCAAATTTATGATTGTGCTAGAAAGAGCTAAGTTCAATTCAGGGATAAAATGAAGGTGGGAATTAGGTTAATAAAAGAAAAAAAGGCAAGGAAATATTAACTAATATAAAGTAGAAGTTATGAAGCATAACATTGATCAGATAAAGTAGAGTTAGTGTCTTTATCACAGCGAGTCTTAAGATATTTAAGCATATATATATTTTTTTATAGTTTGATTTTAGGATTAGTGGTACAGAAAGCTTTTATTAACTTCTATTCTTCATGTTTTATTAGGAAATATGCGAATGAAAGCCATTCCAATCCATTCCATCTCAGTTTGGAAATCGGAATCCTCTCCTAAACAGTTGGGCTGTTAGGATTAAGTCAATTCTGTTATTTCTAATTTCAAATAAGTTTTAAAGTTTTTTCCTTGTAGATACAGTCAACCGTAGTATGCTATTTTCAATAATTTAGTGCATTTCCATGAGAAGTATTCCCCTACAAAGGAGAAAAACAACTGTAGTAACAATATGTATACAATACCAAATAGCATAATTCATATATTACAATGAATGCATATATGAACAGTCTTTTATTGTGTAGGGAGGTGGGAGAGAGACAGTAGAAGTTATTGCAGAGGAAGAAGGCAAAATAATTTGCTGACAATTAATTATTAGTAAGGATGCTAAAAAAGACTTACCAGGGATAAACATCTTAAAATCAGGAAACCTGGGGAACAGAATCTATCAAAGAATACTAAAAGAGCATAGGCAAAGAAAATCTCTTGTCTGCTAACATTAATTTTCTAATAAATTATGGAAAACTGGAGAAAATCCAGAAGATTAGAAGAGAGACGATGTTGTGCCCGTACTAAAAATGCCAGAAGGGATGAATCAGGTAACAGCTGGCCAGCTGCCCAAATTCAGTTCTTGGCAAAATAACAGAAAGCTGCTGTAACAGTCTGACAAATTAAAATACAGAAAAATGTTTAATGTCCAGCTACCTGATGTTAGAGACAAATGGTCTGGATAAAAAAGCTTGATTTTATTCTTTTGGATGATTAGAAATTTGTTTGAAGGTAATTGCCTACATGTAAAACAATTTTTTGCAGGGCATCAAAAAAAATTGTACAAATTCAGTATTATACTCCATCCGTGGTGAAAAGGGTAGCTGACTGCTGTGGAGATTTAGTCCATGAATTCCTGGGGTTTCCCGCTCCGAAAGAATGAGTGATATGGCTACAGTGGACCTGAGCGGAACAGCCCTGCAGAAACCTGTATCTGGCTGTCTTCACTTAACATCTGGCTGACCAAATGGTAAGCAAACCTGTTGGAAATACAAGAGTTTGCTTCAGATCCCTTTTTCAATAAACAAATAAATGAAAATAAGAATAATGAAATGAAAATAAAAAGAATTCTGCATCCATCCTCAGAATACGTAACAAATTCAAATATTCTCACTCTATCCAGTCCAGGGTAAAATAGAGCACATGAGTCACAGGTTAGACAAATGAAATGTCTGTTTAACTGCTTGTCTTGTGAGAGACTGAGAGGTAGCTTCCTAGATGTATTTAAATATTCTCACAGGATGAGAGAGGCATGAAGTACTATGGAGGTCTTTAACAGGACACAGAACAATGGAAACAAATAGCTAAATGCCACAGCTAGAGAAACAAGATCTGGAAATAAGTAGAGATGCTTCATAGGATAGAGTAATTCAGTCTGAGAGAGGCCTCAGTGGTCACTTACAGCCCAATCTCCTGCTAAAAGTAGGGTCAGCTCTGATGTCAGAGACTCTTACCTGGGGTTTTACGCAGTCAGATTTTGAAATTTACCAAGATGGAGACCACAAAACCTGTTCCATTTCTATTACTTCCATCAGGGTTGAGCATAGAGATGAAGATATACTTCAGCTATATATTTTCTGAATTGAAATGTCCACAACTAGGAAATAAGTATTGGGGTTGTTCAGACATACAAGTGAGGATGAAAAAGCTACCCCTGAGAAAGTGACACCTAAAAAATAAAGATGCTAAGTATATTAAGTGGTATCATGATTTTACTCCCTGTACATTCATATTCTTGTCTCCTAATACAACCACTTAAGCATTCTAGAGTAATCTGGGACATTAGCTCTTTACAAGATGATATAAACTCTTACATCAGATATTGGACTTGAGGAACAATAATGGTCAATAAACCCAAGATATTAAAGACAACCCCTGTGCAAATGCAAAGTATAGGGAAACTATATAGATAATGATTTTTTTTCTTTATGCCATACAGTTTGCCCTTTAAAAGTGAGAGAACCTGAAAAAGTCTTAATCACCAGTGCATTTTTTGGTTGGGATAAAAAAAGTCTTCCTGTACCACTGAATGGTTGATGTAAGAATAATGCTATCTTCAGGATCACTATGTACTGCAAGGTGAACCTCATAATGCAAGAAAACAGTGATTTTTTTTACACTGATATTGAGTGTGAAGTATTTATTCAAACTGCAGTAGTGTCTACATGTCTGTCCCAACACCAGGGTCTCAATGAAATGGTAAATCCTGTCAAACCTGTCTCCTGAAGTAGTCTCATTCCAAAAGGGACACTTGTAATATGGATTTTTGTTCCTGAATACCTGACTCACTTCCCAGAGGAAGGGAAGGGGAGGAGGGCAGAACAGGGAAATAGTCTTATGCACATCTGCAGACACAAGAACTCGGTTCCAAACAATTGCTAGAAACAAGCCATAATTGTAAGAGCTCCATTAGATGCACCAGGGACTTTGCTGATGTTACTGTCACCTCTGAAATGCTCCTGGAGGAACTGAAGCATAAAGCCTTCTTTGGTAAGTTCAGACAGATGGTAAACCAAGCACACACTAACATATTGAAAGAATTGAGACATTCTGAATCCATAAAAAACAGGTTAAATAAATTCATCACAAGTGGGTAAGTAAGCTTGTTTCAAACACCATTGATATAAAATTTTCATGATATACTATCAGGAGTCTTCAGTGACTGTCATCCAAATTCGGGGCAACATGAGTCATTCTATCCACATTTAGTTCTCAGCCATCTTGAATACAATCAAATTTCAAAAGACAGATCTGAGCGAAGAGTCAGGCCCAGACATTCTGACAGACGTTCAAGAGCTGCATCCTATTCGTCTTTAAAGATAAAAAAGAACATAGCAACAGGATGCTCTTGCAAGGAAAATTCTTAAGCCATGATTTAGACAAGTATCCACCAGCCATGATTATAAATAATAGAAGTTATTTTAACCATCATGCTTTCCAACTGTAGAAAATGCTATATATCGTTACATTAAAAAAAAAAGAACATACAAAGTTCTGCTTTCTAGACCATTTTTCTTACGATTCAATCCCTTTGCAACTTTTAATTCCTTTTTCCTCTCCTCTCTGAGGACTTCTTTCAATGCCTTCTGTGCTTTCTTATTCTTCTTTGTGCCTTTTTTCTTCTGCAGTCAGTTCTCCCATCCACTTTTGCAGATCCTTTACAGTCCCTGTCTTGTCATGTCAGCCCCCTTCTTAAAAACGAGGAATGACATCAACAAAAAGCAGCTCTGCCTGCCAAAGCATCTGGAGTTTATTAGGCTTCAAGGCCAAACCGTAAGCTGATTAGAACTCCAACAATAAAATGGCAAAAAAGGGAAGTCTTCTAGCAGACAGATTGGAGAAAAAAGTCAGCGAAGCACAATCAAGGTTATTGAATGCATCACTTTGTAGCCCATCAGTATTCATGAAGGTGGCAGTGTGAGCAGGACAGACTATTAAATAATTTTGACGTACATTCTTAAGACTTAAAAAAAAAAGGGGGGGGGGGAACATAGGCAGCTCAAAAGTTTGTGACATACTCCTACTTCTGACAACAGGAGATTATATTTTTGTTTTACGACTGTCTGGGGATTCTCCCTGCTCCCCCCCCCTCCCTCCCCCCCTTAGTACCATGCTCCACAAAAGATCTCAGGAATGGCTCTAGGCATTAAATGAAGAGTTAAAAGTATTGGGTGGGTGGGTGGGGGTGGGATGGAGGAGAGGGGGGAGGGAGGGGCAGGGGGAGAGAGAGCAAATACTATCCAAATAGACCTTTTTTTTTTTTTTTTGCAATCCATTACTCATTCCAATCAAACTTTAAAAAGGTATCACAGACATACCGCTTCATGCGGTTTACTTCAAAATAATAAATAAAAGTAATCTTAAATCGTGAATCATTTAGTGCTACTTACTTTGTGCAACCTATGAGATGTCTGCCACTTGAAACTGCCCACGACTTTGGTAATCAATTGGAGAAAGCAGCCAATCAAATTTTACCACACGATAGTTTCCAAGGTAACCAACAAAGATACTGACATGGGCTGCATGCAGTGGAAAGAAATGCATGAAAAAAAGCTGCCGCATTTCCACCTTTTTCAATACTTTGGATCATATATTATAAAGCACTATCCAAATGCATCAGTAGTGTCAATAAACAGTAGCAAAAAGTCTAAAGCAGAATTAAAAAACAATGATAAAGCACTTCTGTCTTCAGTGACTCAGAAGGGCTACAATGCCATCTTGAAGCTTTGCCACTTATGAACCACCATAAAGACTCCTCCTTTCTGGAGAACCCCTGAAAATAAGGGCAACATCTCATAAGAATTAAGACACCTTCTATTTTGTCCCTGTGAATAGTTGATTAAATTGATACTTGCTCATTAGTGATTAAAGCAGGAGTGAATCACATTTGTCATCATGCAATATGAGACAGATTTTTACATAGATTTACATTAGAAGTTTAATTTGCCAGCTACAGAAAAATATATATATATATGTATAAATCAATACTGCTTCAGTGTAAAAGAAGAGTCAAAACTACTCATTAGAAAAGCCCTCTCCCCTTTCCCCATTCCATCTTGTCATTCAGAGCAGGTTGTGCAGGGAAAAGAAATTTGATTTGTTTGATGCCCCTGCCATGCCTTCATGCTAACACCAGCATTTCAGTTCCTAGTTCCTTTTAAATTAAGATATCTCCAAATAAGTGGTCTTGGTGGAATTTATCTCAAAGAGCCAAGCTGGACTGCTATTACTCAAAGACTTAAAATTGGGATTTAGCAAAATACAGGTTCTGTGACAATAGCACCAAGCATCATCTATACATATATCAGGTCCATCTTCAATGGTTGTTATAAAGAACAAAGGTCTTGAACCCAATAATGGGCTACAGATTCTGGTACAGAAAGGTTTTCCTGAAAGGCATCTTTATGCCACTTCTAATTTTGATGTTTTTCTTAACAAAGATTGTGAATTATGTTTCTTAGTACAGAGCCAGATAGTGGGTATACACCACATTCCCCAGAATCTAACACAGTCCAGAGGCTTGCTTTTTATTTCTTTTTCTCATGAATTCATGAGGAACAGAGTCTTTGATCTCCAGAACAGAGGAATATTTTCTGCACCAGGAAAAAGCTGTTTTGTCTACAAGTCTGCCTTCAAACAAAAAACAAAAACAAACAAGAAACCCCACACCCAGACCCCTAGTCACTGGAATTATTTCACTATGCTCTCTGTTTATCATCTTACAGGGCAAAGCTTTGTGGTTAGAGAGGAATATCCCCTGTTCATGAAGGCAAATCTTTTCATGAAAGCATTAATTAGCTTTTATGAAGTGCTGAATGACACAAAAGCTGTTTGGTGAAGCTTGTGAGGCAGACTCTTCAACCTCACAGATTGGTGAGCTGATTACTGAGGAGTTTGAAATACACTACCAACTCAAATGATTTTTAATGATTTCAGTCAATCTGGTTAGGTTATTAAATTTTACAACCGTGCAGTAGTCACTAAATATTTTCAAATGCAATAATACTTTTCAATTATTGAAAAATTTAATGCTAGCACTCTAAGGTAACCAAATATATAAGCATTAGAGTAGATCAGAAGTTGGCAATCAAGGTCTAATTTTAATTACATGTGCTTAATATTAAATCTTGCTGTAAGATAAAATGGTTTCAGAACAACCCTAATTCATTTATATTCCACAGCCCTTGTGAAATGTGGCACACTGGAATCAACTTCCTACATTATTTAATAAACAGCTCTGTTAATAAGATGAAGGGCAAGTTTTGAAAACAAGGTGCAGGCAATGAGACTGCAATAACCTTTGTTTGCACATGCAGACAGGATAACTACATACTTAGCCATCTGTCTGTGGAAATACCAGCTTTTATTCTTTGACTCAGAAAAATACAGTTTTGAAATTGTACCCTGAAACTTCATAGAATACAATAAAAAGTAAGATTTATTTTTATAGCCCTCATACTGTATAGTAGTAAACAATAACATTTCTTGGAAATATGAAGATGCAATTCTTCTAGCTCTCCCATTTGCTTTACATCTCCATCTATTCAGACCACATAGAGGGGGGGAAAAAGAATGTGCTTATTAAGAATTTGTATGAGAACAGATTGACCCAAATGTCTGTTACCAAAATAGATTATATTAGCTAGAATAGAGTGTGTTGCTTCCATGCAATCAGCAATAGACTTATGAAAATGTCAGCTCTTATATATACATTCTGATGCAGGGTAGGTCAAATTCTTTTCCAATTCTGTAAAATAAACACATCAGAAATACTGTGCTTTGTACTATGAACACAGACTATAACTCACAAAATAGTATTCTTTGCAATCAGTTTCTTTCAACACTGACCTTTATTTATCACTCTTTGTAGACAACCAAAATAAACCAACCAGTTTCAGACAGTCTCAGACAGTCCTCTCAGGACTTTAATCATTAAGATTAGGCAGATAGACAGTAGGTATGATCAATAGTGGCCTCTGATAGCGCAGTCCAGAGCTCCCTGTGTTTGGTCAAAACACCACTGAGCAAAAGAATACAGCAGCTCATTCTTCTAAATTTAGCATAATATACAGTTATGGTTTAAATTACAAATTATAGGGAAAATCTTCATGCTAAAAAACAGTGCCATACTTGCATTTCTTCTAGAATATAGGAAGGAACCACTTTGCATCAAAAGTGCCAAAATGTTTAAGTCTGTGAAGCCAAACCTCAAACAATACAATCTGCTCTAACAAATACTGTTCACCTTGTTCTGTTCCTTCCCCCCCCGCCCCCCCCCCCCAACCATTTGTCAATTAAGTGTCAGTTAACAGCATCTCTATAAGGACACATGGGGGGAAAAGGACTAGTTTAGTCACAGTAAGTTATTTTACTTCTATCCGCGGTCTTTCTATAATTAGCCAACATAGGAGCAACTCGGTTGTCAGCATTGCTGGAGAGCACATCTAGTTACGATCTTTTCTTTTTGTCTAGCAATCATACCAGCTTTGAGATGTTAAGCAGTAATTTGGTCATTTGGAAACACTATCTGAAGTACCTAAGAAGTACAGAGCATCTTGCAAACTGGAAATGACATTCCTTTGAAATCTCTCAATTTCAGGACCAGAATATTGTTAAATATTGTATATATATAGCCCACACATTACTAAATGAGCTCTTCATTATTTTCAAAACAAAATACTTTAATGAAACTAAAGGAACTACAATTGGAATAAATGTAATGATATATTCTTTCATCACTTCCCTGTGATGATGTTATCAAACAGTTTGCAATTTAGTAAGAAAGTTTTTTTTTATTATTATTATTTTTAATATAGCATTTTTCTATTTAAGTGATCTCTCTCAGCAGATGCTGAGATTAATAGATGACTGTAGATTAATAGAAAAGCCTGATTCATCAATTAATATTTAGCTCAAGCTATAAGAATTTAGATTGCAGTTCTGGAAATTCACTTTTTAATTTTATCATTATTTTTAAGTTCAAACACAGTTAAAGCCTTTTCTACACTACTGAAGTAAGAAGACAGCAGTAGGGGAAGAGTTACCTCACTTTTTCTAAGCATCAATTTTAGATATTTTGTAATCAGGAGAATCAAACTGGAATCTTGAACAAAACCTTAGTAAGATGATAAATTTAAGAATTAGAACTTAATTACTGTAGGATAGGTTTTCCCATAAACTGTGGTTTATGGAACTTATCCCATGTTAGCAGATGTACAGCCATTTTAATTGTTGTAAAGAAAAAAAAATATTTTCTTCCCTCAGGTTGAAGTATTTGGTAGCCCTCAATGTGAATATGAGTCAACCAGAATCTAAAAGATGAGTGATAATGAACTTGAATTTCCACATTTAATCATTTAGAAAAATGCATTAAAATATTTTTGAAACTTGCAGGCACTCAAAATATTGCCATTAGTCTTCAGGATACCAGAATGCACAATGGTGTTCCGGATTTAAGATGAAGACTCCTTTATCCTCATCATTTTCAGTTCTTTTAATGTAGAAGCATTATGTACACTATTTGGAGGGCAGATCCATGAGTTATAAAAAAATTAATTATCACACTGATAAGTAAGGTTATGTACAATATTTAAATTGCTACTTGCTTATGCTGTAACTCAGGGGTTTAAATTCAACAAAGCTGTTTTGTTTGGGAGCAAAGCAGAAGGCTTTAATCTTGCTTGCAGTAAATGCAAATAGGATTTTTTGGTATTTATTTCCATACTTAGAGTTGGTCCATACTGTCAAAAGGGAAACACTTCAATGAGTTTTAAATCAGGCCATAAACTACTGAAGTTCTAATGACCTCATTTCCTGGAAAATTATTTGTAATACTGTGCTAATATGTTTGCAAATGAATTCCTCTACTACACTCTGTTGGAGATGAGAACACTGTAAAAAGGAGGTATTTTCATACAGGTCAAACAATTAATGTTGTTCCAGTAATTAATTTCTTTATGATGCATTATGGAAATGCCATTTTTTATTTAAAAAAAAAAAAAAAAAAAAGAGGCTAAATTGTTAGTCTGAAACTACATGACAGTTTTAAAAGAAAAAATCCTTTCCCTTAGTAATAATAATAAAAATCAGCACCTAAACCTTATTTTCTGACAAAACAAAAAAATTATCAGTTACAAGAAACAAGACCCTAAGCCTGAGATCCTGAAACTGAGAACATCACATAACTTCAATGCAAGACAATGCATTTGTATGTGTTAAACATAAAAGTATAAGTCTGCTGAAAGAAACAACAGTCCTTATAGGGACTGAATCACACATTGTCTACAGTTACACCTGGGCAACAGCTATTGAAGTTATACCTAAAATGTCATATATTTTTTTTCCAGACCACCTGCAACTTTATTTTAGTATTAATGACAGATTATGCATTATCATGTCTATTCCAAAATATCTAATCAGTTATCACTGGCATCATTCAGGAAATTAGGGGTTTCATGCCCTGATCATCATCTGAATAACTGGAAAGATTAGGGAAAAGCAATAAATTAAAATCCTCGTAACTGTTTTTTTTAGATTTTCATTGAAAATCAAAGTACATCCTAAAGGAATATTTCCTAAAGAATTTAACAGATTCCCAGTTAAATCATCATCATATCATATTTCTAGTGTAGATCAACTAATGATTTGATTGAATCCCATTTAAACTGTAAGTTTAATGTTTCATTAAATTGGATTGCTTATTTGTGCCATGATCTTGAACAAAAAAATTAAAGACCAACTTCTTAGTGGAAAAGTTAGTGATGGTAGTAAGATTTAGAAAAAGTGGAAAAAAAATTGTAAGAGCTTACTAAAAGTGCTATTTTTATTAGATTATTTAAATTTTGCTAGCAAGGTAATCACAGAATTGAGACTCCACCTCATGCATGACATAACTGGATTTTAGAAATTACACAAAGTTTCAGGTTTAGATGAGGTGGGTTTTGCAGAGACTGAGAAAACTCAAATCTCTGTAGCATATACAGAATAGCTCCTAGAAATGAGGATTACATAACAGATTTGTATTATGATTTTGTTTTAAGACTTCTGCATAAAGACATAAAAATAAAATTATTTTTCCGGCTCAGCTATTTTCATGGATACTGCTGTTGACTGACCAAGTCAGAAGTTCAAACAACATAAAGTACTCAAACAACACTGCAAAAACAAAAATGAATCTATAAAATTACCTAAGAGAAGAGAAGGATTCTAAAGGTGTTATCCTTTCATATATTGCTGATTTGTACAGGGGTCAGATCAAGTGAAGTAACACAAATTTTGTGAGAGAATGTATGGAGTATAACTGGACTTCAAAACACAGTTTTTGCTATGTATTAGAGAAGGGGTGAGCTGTCCTTCGTTAATGAATTTCTGAAAAACACAGTTCCCAAAAATCTGTTGCTATTCCATCATATTTCTCAGCTGTTGAATATCATTTACTATGGCATTATATAAAGAATAGTTGCTTTTTAAATGCTGAACAGCCATTTTAAATCTTTTGTTTTCTTCTATATTTGCATGAGTGAGAATTGGAAGACTCTGTAACATACACATAGGAAAAATAGCAGCATAATTATCCTTTCAAAGGAAAGCCTAATTTTAAGGCTCCTGCTGAATCACTAGATAAGTAATTCTCTAAAATTAAAGGCATAGGTATTATTTCCTTCAGGAAAGGTATTTCATCCTTAGAACAGCAAAATCTATGAAGTTCATAACAGTTTTATGCACGGCCATACTTTTATCTGGCTAGGGCCAGCTAAGCTGAGTCACAGTATTTGATACAAACTCTTGAAATACAACAGAATATAACATCAAGGCTGGCCTAAATTCTAAACTAAATTTTGATCTACATTATTTTTTTTTTTTCCTTGAAGCCAATGATTTATAGCTGAAGTTATCAAGAAACAAATATACATTAAGATAACCTACATCTAAGTTGGTTATATAAC
This sequence comes from Oxyura jamaicensis, assembly GCF_011077185.1. Lineage (NCBI taxonomy): Eukaryota > Metazoa > Chordata > Aves > Anseriformes > Anatidae > Oxyura > Oxyura jamaicensis. The sequence continues at coordinate 1,282,503 of NC_048905.1, forward strand.
ATCCATGTTACTTGATTGTTGAAATAAGATTAAATTGTAGAATTCCACAGAATACAATCTAAGACCAATGTAATTTTCTTTAGATCAAAATCATCATTATATCATTGTAACTGATTTTGGAACAACATTAATAAATTCATATGTAATGAATACACATCAAAACTTCAGTTTGATTTTAGTTCAAATAGAAGAAAATAGAAAAATAGTACCCTGATCGTATTCTTGAAATAAGTAGTAACTACCAGACTGTATTCCAGTAAATTAGGATCAGGCCTCCTAATGAGCAGGAGTTACTCATGCAGCCATGCTGAGATAAAAAGGGAAAATCAGTTGGAAAGGTCTAACAAGAACTCTCAGAGAGCTAGTGAGGTTCACATGTTTGAACAAACATCTGTATAGATGGTATTTGCTCAGACAAATATTTTGGTATAATATTTCAATGACAGCTGTTAGCGACGCAATAATGGTCTCCACCAGGCACGGTGCGCTCTCCAGGAAGTCGGTACACACCCAGACCGACTACCCGTTAAAAAGTGCAGCGGTTCAGGCCACCGATGCAGGGAGTGTCTGAGCCCGTTGCTACCATCGGCGGGAGGCAGAGAAACTGTGTGTGTGAGGTGTGGGCAGGTGGATGACCTGGTCCGCATGGTGGCGGAGCTCAAGGAGGAGGTGGAGAGGTTGAGGGATATCAGGGAGTGTGAGCGGGATATAGACTGATGGAGCGACTCCCTGCAGGGCCTCAAGGAGAGGTACCGGGGTGAGACACCCCAAATGGGTGTGGACCCCCTGCCCTGTGGCCGTCAGGCAGAGGGAGGGGATCTGGGAGTTGAGGAGGAATGGAAAAAGGTCGATACCCTCCCCTTCCGGCCCCACCTTCCCAGGTGCCCTTACACAACAGGTTTGAGGCCCTGGAGATTGAGAGACCGGTGGGTGAGGAAGAGGTAGCAAGTGTACCCAGGAGGATGCCTAGGGCGAGGAGGTCGACTCCACGCCTCAGGACTGCCTCCACCAAGAAAGACAGAAGGGTGATTGTTGTGGGAGACTCTCTCCTCAGGGGAACAGAGGGCCCTATTTGTCGGCCTGACCCTACCTGTAGGGAAGTCTGCTGCCTCCCTGGGGCCAGGGTCAGGGACGTTGCCAGGAAGCTTCCCAACCTGGTTCGCCCCTCTGACTATTATCCTCTTTTGATAGTCCAGGCAGGTAGTGATGACATTGAAGAGAGAAGCCTGAGGGCTATTAAACGAGACTTTAGGGGACTGGGACGGTTAGTGGATGGAGCGGGAGTGCAGGTGGTGTTTACGTCCATCCCTACAGTGGCAGGGAGGGGTACAGAGAGGACACGAAAAGCCCACCTGTTAAACACGTGGCTTAGGGGCTGGTGCCAAGACAGAAATCTTGGGTTTTTCGACCATGGGACACTTTACTCGACATCCGGCCTGATGGCCGCAGACGGGTCCCTATCTTTTAGGGGAAAACGGATCCTGGGCCAGGAGCTGGCAGGGCTCATTGAGAGGGCTTTAAACTAGGTAAGAAGGGGGACGGGGCTGAAGCAAGGTTTGTTGGAGCTGTGCCAGGGGGAACAATAGCAAGGCCGGGGGATAAGGCAATGGCCCAGCTGAAGTGCATCTACACCAATGCACACAGCATGGGTAACAAACAGGAGGAGCTGGAAGCCATCGTGCAGCAGGCAGGCTACGACTTGGTTGCCATCACAGAGACGTGGTGGGACCACTCTCATGACTGGAGTGCTGCAATGACTGGCTATAAACTCTTCAGAAGGGACAGGCAGCACAGAAGGGGTGGTGGAGTGGCTCTCTATATTAGAGAGTGTTTCGATGTTGTAGAACTCGAGGCTGGGCATGACAAAGTCGAGTCCCTTTGGGTTAGGATCGGCGGGGCCAACAAGGCTAGCGTCCTGGTCGGGGTCTGTTACAGACCGCCGAACCAGGACGAGGAGACGGATGAGGAGTTCTACAGGCAGCTGGCAGAAGTTGCGAAATCGTCAGCACTGGTTCTCGTGGGGGACTTCAAGTTCCCTGACATATCCTGGAAGCACAACACAGCCCAGAGAAAGCAGTCTAGGAGGTTTCTGGAGAGCGTGGAAGATAGCTTCCTGACGCAGCTGATTAGTGAGCCTACCAGGGGTGGTGCCCCGCTAGACCTTCTCTTCACAAACAGAGAAGGACTGGTGGAGGATGTGATTGTCGGGAGCTGTCTTGGGCAGAGTGACCATGAAATGGTGGAGTTCTCTATTCTTGGCAAGGCCAGGAGGGGGACCAGTAAAACCACTGTATTGGACTTTTGGAGGGCTGACTTTGTGCTGCTGAGGACACTGGTTGGTAGAGTCCCTTGGGAGGCGGTTCTGAAGGGCAGAGGAGTCCAGGAAGGCTGGGCGCTCTTCAAGAGGGAAATCTTAATGGCGCAGGAGCGGTCTGTTCCCACGTGCCCAAAGACGAGCTGGCGGGGAAGAAGACCAGCCTGGCTGAACAGGGAATTGTGGCTCGAGCTTAGAAGAAAAAAGAGGGTTTATAATCTTTGGAAAAGTGGGCAGGCCACTAGGGAGGACTATAAGGATATCGCGAGGCTGTGCAGGGACAAAATTAGAAAAGCCAAAGCTCATCTGGAGCTCAATCTGGCTACTGCCGTTAAAGATAACAAAAAATGTTTTTATAAATACATCAGCACAAAAAGGAGGACTAAGGAGAATCTCCATCCTTTACTGGATGCGGGGGGAAACTTAGTTACAAGAGATGAGGAAAAGGTGGAGGTGCTTAATGCCTTCTTCGCCTCAGTCTTTAACGGCAATTCCGATTGTTCTCTGGATACCCAGTACCCTGAACTGGTGGAAGGGGATGGGGAGAGAGATGTGGCCCTCACTATCCATGAAGAAATGGTTGGTGACCTGGTACGGCACTTGGATGTGCACAAGTCGATGGGGCCGGATGGGATCCACCCAAGGGTACTGAGAGAACTGGCAGAGGAGCTGGCCAAGCCGCTTACCATCATTTATCAACAGTCCTGGCTATCGGGGGAGGTCCCAGTTGACTGGCGGCTAGCAAATGTGACGCCCATCTACAAGAAGGGCCGGAGGACTGACCCGGGAAACTACAGGCCTGTCAGTTTGACCTCAGTGCCAGGGAAGCTCATGGAGCAGATTATCTCAAGAGTCATCACGCAGCACTTGCAGGGCAAGCAGGCGATCAGGCCCAGTCAGCATGCGTTTATGAAGGGCAGGTCCTGCTTGACGAACCTGATCTCCTTCTATGACAAAGTGTGGCGCTGGGTGGATGAGGGAAAGGCTGTGGATGTGGTCTACCTTGACTTCAGCAAGGCTTTTGACACCGTTTCCCACAGCATTCTCCTCAAGAAACTGGCTGCTCTTGGCTTGGACTGGCGCACGCTTCGTTGGGTTAGAAACTGGCTGGATAGCCAGGCCCAAAGAGTCGTGGTAAATGGAGTCAAATCCAGTTGGAGGCCGGTCACTAGTGGCGTTCCCCAGGGCTCGGTGCTGGGGCTGGTCCTCTTCAATAGCTTCATCGATGATCTGGATGAGGGCATTGAGTGCACCCTCAGCAAGTTTGCAGATGACACCAAGTTAGGTACGTGTGTCGATCTGCTCGAGGGTAGGAAGGCTCTGCAGGAGGATCTGGAAAGGCTGGACCGATGGGCCGAGGTCAACTGCATGAAGTTCAACAAGGCCAAGTGCCGGGTCCTGCACCTGGGGCGCAATAACCCCAAGCAGAGCTACAGGCTGGGAGATGAGCGGTTGGAGAGCTGCCAGGCGGAGAAGGACCTGGGAGTGATGGTTGATAGTCGGCTGAATATGAGCCAGCAGTGTGCTCAGGTGGCCAAGAAGGCCAACAGCATCCTGGCCTGTATAAGAAACAGTGTGGCCAGCAGGGCTAGGGAGGTGATCGTCCCCCTGTACTCGGCTCTGGTGAGGCCGCACCTCGAGTACTGTGTTCAGTTTTGGGCCCCTCGCTACAATAAGGACATGGAGGTGCTTGAGCGAGTCCAGAGAAGGGCTACGAAGCTGGTGAGGGGTCTGGAGGACAAGTCTTACGAGGAGTGGCTGAGGGAGCTGGGCTTATTCAGCCTGGAGAAGAGGAGGCTCAGGGGCGACCTTATCGCTCTCTACAGATACCTTAAAGGAGGCTGTAGCGAGGTGGGGGTTGGTCTGTTCTCCCACGTGCCTGGTGACAGGACAAGGGGGAATGGGCTTAAGTTGCACCAGGGGAGTTTTAGGTTGGATGTTAGGAAGAACTTCTTTATGGAAAGGGTTGTTAGACATTGGAACAGGCTGCCCAGGGAAGTGGTGGAGTCACCATCCCTGGAGGTCTTTAAAAGACGTTTAGATGTAGAGCTTAGGGATATGGTTTAGTGGGGACTGTTAGTGTTAGGTCAGAGGTTGGACTTGATGATCTTGGAGGTCTCTTCCAACCTAGAAAATTCTGTGATTCTGTGGTACTTAGCAAAGAGTGGCCACAAAGACATCACTTGTGATAAGAAGTCAAATTGGGCTTCTGGTGTAACAACAACAAAAGTAAATTTCAAAACCAGTGGCTGCCTCTCTAGGAAGTTCCGGTACTTCTGAAACACATCAACAATAAACATGCGGAATAGTCATGTAAATCTCAATTGGTCCAATGAGCTAAAGATGTCAAAACCTACTTTATTCTTTACTTAGGTGACAGGAATTTGGTACATCATGAATAATAAAATAGAAAAGTTGACCCAAATTTCCACAGCTATGGAAATATATGAAGGCCATAAAAGTAATTTTGATAAGATAATGGAAAGTAGTAAACATTTTTTGTCACTTCTAAAACATTCATGCCATCATCATTAGAGAGTTTACCAGTGAAACTCCATAAGACTTGCTTCTATAGTAAGAAATGCAATGTTAAACTTCACAGACTGCTATTGAATATATATATATAAAACATTTTTAGATACTTTAATAAGTGCATATTGTTCTAAAACATTTAATTAGTGTAATGGACCAAAAATATATTAATAATAATCAATGATGTCAAAATATACTGTGTTTAGGAAAAAAATATTCCCATTGCTGTTCTCCAGAACCTTGTACCTTCTATATGGTAGAGGAAGCTGAACATATAGACTGGTAACAAAATTTTCAAGAAAAATATCTGATTATCATCTATATTAACTTACTTGGCTATTCCAGTCATTTAATACAACACAAGTTTTGGCTGAGTTCTGAAGTAACCTTAAAGTCAAGGTAACCATACATGCCACTGCAGACAATTGTGTAATATAGCCTCCTCCCAGCAGATGGAGATAGGAAAACAACCCGAAACTGAGGTATAGCAATCAACTTTTGTTCAACTAGCTAGATCAGTGTGCCTTTTTTTTTTTTTTTTTTTTTTTTTTTTTTTTTTGATGCTGTTTAAGAAAACTCAGTTCCCCTCAGGTACTCAGAACATATCCAATAAGAATACTTCTGAAACTGAAATACGATAGGTCAAATGCAGGCTAAAGAATGCATGTTGCTACTCAATCATCATTACAACCGTTTTCCTTCCCTTCCCATTTTCTTCTGCAATTTCTCTTTGTCCTTTGACACTGTGTCCTGTGTCACCCTGTGACACAGATTAGTATTATTGCCTATTGTTCACAAATGGGGTCAAATGCTGATTATGTAGCTGAAATGCCAGAAAGCATTTAACTAACCTGTGCAGACTCTTAGCAGCAATATATGAGTGGGGGAGAGAAGGGGCTGGCGAGGATGTTTGAAAGTTTCAAACAGAGCAAAAAATTTCCTGATAACATGACTAACTTTGGATCCAGAACAGGAAGCCTGAGCCTCAGTCACACTTTCACTCACACTTCTAGTTAGGTTTTGTTATACATTGAAAAGATTTGGATAGTTTCTTTACTCACTCTTAGAAGGTATTAATGCAGTAGTATAAAAATGGAAGTGAATGAGACCAAATAGACACAAATTTCAGATAGATAAATAGGAATAAAATTTCACAAGAATCTCAGTCAAACATTGGAACAGACTACACAGAAAATTTGTGCTAACATCTTCCTTGGTGCTTACACACTCAAAACTGAGGTGGATTACATCTTAAGAAAACTGACTTTACTTCAGAGTTGCCTCTAATCTTGGATCAGAGGGCTAGACTTGCAAAGGTTCCTTCCAACCCTAATTATTCCATGATTCTGTGTAAGTACATTGCTTCTTTTCTTAGCTCAGAAAAAGAAAAAAAAAAAAGTTAAAGCTTTCTTTTTTGAAACAAGCAGAAGGAAAAACTCAAACAACTTTTTGTTTTTAACTTTTTAGAACACAGTAGTAAATAATTGCAACAAAGAGAACCAAGGTCTGAAGATCTTTTACTTGTGAAGAAATGGTAGTAAAACTAAAATTTTTGTCTGTTGATAAAATGTTGCTTGTCAGACCATGATAACTGGAATTATTTGGCGATTGCTGAAACTGACAGACATTCAACAATACTCCCACACAGAAAGCAATTTTAACTGAAATTTATGTGTTAAATCTGCCATTGATTTTAAAAATATATTGGGGAAAGCTGCCAATTCCCATGAGATATTTGATTAGTAATTTTAAAAGCTTCAGTAGACAAATGTTAACCCACCAATAAAGGCTGTCATACAGTTGCACCACGAGATCCAACTGTGCTAGGCACTGTAGAAACTAAGATTAATCAACAGAACTCTGCAAGCTAAATAATCAGTGAGGCAGACAAATGAGGGAAAAGGAGGAGGAAGGTAGTATCATCATTACCACTGACTAGGAAAAAGCAAAAAAATTCTTTGCAATGGATTTTGACATTTATGATGGACAGCAAAACACAGAAACACTGATATTCTCTGCATAATCTGTGCTTTTCTTCAGCCTTCCAACAGGGTTTCCTCTTGATCTGTGGCTAATGGGAGCCCAAGTAATAACACAAGGCAAGCAGCCACTTTCTTCAGAGCTACACTTGAAAGGATAAAAGTCCAAAGGTTTTAAATGCTGATCAGGAGCATGATCATGCTCCTCTATTTAGCAGTCAGTGGGACTGCTGAAGACCTAGGATAGAAAAGCTTCAGAAAACTACAGACATTCCTCATAAGGAGAAGCCTGAGGTTCTTTGCAGATGAGGTAAAACTTATTCATTCCTCAAAACAGAGTTTGTGGGAACTGTTTTCAATAAGAAATTTTGTTATGGTCAGAATTTTTAATCCGCCTATTAGTATAATTTATCTTTAACCACAAGCATGGACTCAAAGTCACAGACAAAAAAGTTTTATTAAGACCAGAGCCATTATGAGAAACTCCTATGTTTTTATTGGCTGTAGACTTTTCATGAGGCAAAATTTATACACACTAGTTCTTTCTCACATACATAGTATTCCTGCATTTGTCTGAGCTTACATGTGCTTGCAGGATGACTCAAAAATGTTATAACTAGATTAGATAAACACAAATAAGGTGACAACTAATAAATTCAGGGTAGTTAAGATAAAACCGAAGTAGCTAAGGCTTCGAAGACCTAAAACAAGGCTGCAGAGGTAAACTACATTTGGATGGCATAAGAACATACAGAACTTGCACATTTTGGATACAATGGAAGCCATCAAAGTCAGTCAGATGACCTCAAGTAACTTCTAGCATTTTAAGAATATCAATTTTACAGCAAGGGCTACCTAGTCAAAAGTCTAGAGTTTGAACACCAGGATTCATTTAGGGTCAGGGTAACAAGCAAAAAATAACCATAGAAGTGTACTTCACAAAGATAGTGTGATTGACTTCTCTGTTAGAAATTTACTGGGAAAAAGCTATTATATGCAACAGTTTTCATGCACTGATCAGTTTCATCTACTGACCTAGGGATATCTTAAAGGAAATCAGTAGCCTTCCCCCACTCATTTACCCAGGGACTCAGACTTCAGAAAATTAAATTTAGTTTGGGACCATAAGCCCACTATGACCCAGCACACTAATTAAAGTAAGAGTTATAGCATCTCTATCTCATTATCTAGAACTACAACATTTGTATAGGTCTACCATGGCATTGAAGGAAAGAGAAATAGTGTTTAAGATTCAATTAGAAATACTAAAACCATCATTTGTACTAAACAGAAAGAAAAGCTGACATTTCTAAGCGGAAATAATATGCTTACAAAATAATGTAAGCATTAAGCAATAGTTTTCAAAATGCTATGAATACTTTTGTGAAATGCAGAGAAAGGGTAGCTAGAAAAATTGGGAAAAACAAATTAAAAGGATAAATTACTGCTAAGAAAAAGTTTAGTATATTCACAGAAGTCTGCATGCAGAAAGGAGGACACTGATCCAGAAATAATTATACTGGGAAATAGGATAAAAAGAATAAAAATAGCTGCCATTAACTGTTACTTTTCCTCTGGTTGTCCTAAGACAATGTTTTTGTCCACTGTCTAAGCTACTTAATCTCATGTTTTACATGTATTTAATGAACATACGAAAACATGGCAGAGCTGATCAAGATTATATACTTGTATATACAATATAATTTTTTATATCCACAATACATATAAAACCTAATTAACACAACTGCTAAAATAATTGTGTTTATTGTGTTATTCCATTAAATGAAAAGCTTTCAGGTGAGCCAAATATATGTTTTCAGATTGACTTACTTGTAAATTGAAGAGATTTCACTACTATCAAAGTGGCAGGAAGCTAGGGAAAATAAAATTAGCAGCAGTGAGATGGAAGGAGGTGAATAAACTCAGAACAGATAGGCACCATCCCATGACAGTTTGATAGCAAGCCTTCTCATAAATCTACTAAGCTATATCTTTACTTGATTGGAAAATACAAATACATTGTACATGTTTAAAATGTTGTGGGGGAAGGTGGAGCAACCAGACATACAGTGAAACCTGAAAATATAAATATAATGAAGAGGTATTTTCTGAAATAAGTTGCTCAGTAGTCATTGCACAAATGAAGCTGCAGATATTCCTAAAGCCCTTGACATATAGCTTATGCTACTCCCTCTGTAAATCAACACCATGCAGACCATGGATAAAAGCTTATGATTATTTTGTTGTTGTTACAAGTAGGTATACCCAATATATTTGTCTTGCTCTTTGTGACACAGTGCAGCTGCTGACTTAGTTTGTCCAAAATTCAAAGTAGCAACTGAATTCTTTCAGCCACTGTGTATGTAAGATCTAGGGGTTTACTGCATAGAAGAGTTCTACCGCCCTTTCTTCATGTTGTTCAGGAAAATAAAGATCTCTTACACGTTCCCTTCCACAAGTCTGTACATAAAAAATGATATTCAGGATCAGACTTCATAATCCTATTCCATGTTATTTCTCTCTTTGGAAGAGTGATTGTTATATTAAAAGATAGAGTTCATTATTAAAGTGAGGGTAATATCTGCCTTGAATATCATCTAGACATGAACTATGAAAAACTCACTTGAGTCCAGCTATTGACATCACGTTCATATATGTATCTTTCTATTCCAAGACAGAAAGGAATATTTTTTCATTAAAATGAAAGTATTAGCAACTTGAAAAACCTCTGATTATTTTATCTATAACAACATTGATCTATAGTTTCTTTCACTTTCAGCAGATATCATGTCAAAGAACTTCTGAAAGGTATTTGAAGCAAACAGTTGCTTTCCCCCCCCCCCCCCCCCCTCCCCCCTTCTCTCCCTGCCTGATCCCCTTTCTAGTAAAGGCTCTAAATATCTAAAAGTACATATTCTAATTAGTGTTTCGCTATTTTATAACCAGTGAGAAATTAATGATTCCAAGATGCTCATCTAAAAAATATGAATTTATCCACTATAAAGATACTAGTAAATACCATATACAGTATTGTAAATCATTGAGGAAAGAAAAAATCTGAAATAAATGACAAACATATTTGAATATGTTTGTATAAGATAGGCAGATTATTCAAAACTTAAGAATTGAGGCTATTAAAAAGCAAATGATTAAAATATTAATACCTTATAATTTTTGTGTGAAACACATCATAAATGATTTTAGGTTAAATATGTAGCAAATACATGAGCAATCTAATAATGTTTATTTGTTCACAATTTTCTATATAAAAATTCTGCATTAAACTTTTGAAGAAAAACTACAACTAAATTACATTCTAAGGGATGGTATGCTAGAATCAGAGGGACTGTGTGCCAGTGAGGTCCTTCAGTCAGCTCCACAAGGTGCTGCGTGTAGGGAGGCACATTTGAAGTGCTTCTACACAAACGCACGCAGTATGAGGAATAAAATGGATGAGCTAAAAGTCTTGGCCCAGTCCCACAGCTACGACATCATTGGCATAAGCGAAACCTGGTGGGATGAGTCCTGTGGCTGGTGTGCTGCCATAGATGGTTACAGGCTCTTCAAGAGGGACAGGCAGGGTAGGCGAGGTGGCGATGTATGTGAGGCATGGGCTGGACTGTGTGGAACTTCACGTCGGCGATGGCAAAGTTGAGACCTCTGGGTAAGGATTAAGAGATGAACAAATACAGGGGATGTCATTGTGGGAGTCTATTACAGACCACCAGGCCAGGACAACACCAATGAATTATTCTTTGCGGAACTAAGAGATGCTTTGAGATCAGCTCCCCTTGTCCTTATAGGGGACTTCAACCTGCCAAACATCAACTGAGATCACCACACGGCTGACACAAGCAAGTCCAGGAGGTTCATAAAGCAGCTAGATGATAACTTCTTGGTGCAGGTGCTAAGGGAGCCAACTAGGAAAGGTGCCCTTCTAGATCTGTTGCTGGAAAACAGAGAGGGTCTTGTGGGAGACGTGGCAATTGGTGGCCATAGTGACCATGAAGTGGTTGAGTGTAGAATTTACAGTGACAGAAGGAAAACTGCCACCAAAACATCAGCTCTGGATATGGGGAAAGCAGACTTCAGGCTGCTCAGGGTCAGCAAGGTCCCCTGGGAAACTGCTTTTGAAGGCATTGGTGTCCATCAGTGCTGGTCAGTCTTTAAGCACTGCCTCCTAAAAGCACAAGATCGGGCAATTCCAAAATATCGGAAGTCAGGCAGGTGGGGCAGGAGGCTGGCATGGCTGACCAGGGATCTTCTACAGGAGATCAGGTGAAAAAAGAGTGTACAACTGCAGGAAGGAGGGTCAGGCGATGAGGAAGGAATAAAGGGATGCTGTTCATGTTTGTAGGGAGAAAATTCATGTGGCCAAAGCCCAACTAGAGTTGAATCTGGCCATGTCTGTGGGAGACAATAAAAAGTTTTTTTTTTAGATATGAGAACAGAAAAAGGAGAACCAAAGAAAACATTGGTCCACTACTTGATGGGGAAGGTCTCCTCACATACCATGACATAGGCAAAGCAGAGATGTTTAATGCGTTCTTCACCTGTCTTCAACACTGATGATGGGCTTCGGGACCCAGGGTGCCCTGAGCTGGAGGACTGTGATGGTGGGAATGACAAACTCCCACTGAATGTGTGCAAGACTTGCTGCTCCACCTGGATCCCTACAAGTCCATGGGTCCAGATGGGATTCATCCCAGGGTGCTTAAAGAGCTGGCTGATGTCATCATGGGACCTCTCTCAATTATTTCTCAATGATCTTGGGAATCTGGAGAGGTACTGGTAGACTGGAAGCTGGCAAATGTTGTGCCAATTTTCAAGAAGGGTCAGAAAGGAGACCCTAGCAATTACAAGCCTGTCAGTCTCATGTCAGTGCCTGGAAAAATTATGGAGAAGATGATTCTTGAAGTTATTGAAGTGCATCTGGGGGACAATGCAGTCATTGGTCCCAGGCAACATGGGTTCAAGAAGGGTAGGTCCTGCCTAACAAATTTGATTTCCTTTTATGATAAGATCACCCGGCTAGTTGACCAAGGGAAACCAGCTGATGTGATCTTTCTGGGCTTCAGCAAAGCTTTTGACATGGTTTCCCATAGGATCCTACTGGACAAAATGCCCAGAATACAACTAGACAAAAACATCATGCGATGGGTGAGCAATTGGCTGATGGGCAGGGCTCAAAGGGTTGTGGTAAATGGGGCCATATCAGGCTGGCAGATGGTCACTAGTGGGGTCCCTCAAGGCTCCATTTTAGGGCCAGTCCTCTTCAGTGTTTTTATAAATGATTTGGATGTAGGACTAGAAGGTGTTTTGAGCAAATTTGCCAACAACACCAAACTTGGAGAAGTTATAGACTCGGATGAGGGTAGAAAGATCTTGCAGAGAGATCTGGGCAGATTGGAGAGCTGGATGATCACCAGCCACACGAAGTTTAACAAAAGCAAGTGCCGGGTCCTGCACCTGGGACTGGGCAACCCTGGCTGTATGTACAGACTGGGCGATGAGACGCTGGAGAGCAGCCCCGCAGAGAAGGATGTGGGGGTTGTGGCTGACAGCAAGTTGAATATGAGCCAGCAGTGTACCCTGGCAGCCAGGAGGGCCAGCTGTATCCTGGGGTGCATCAAGCACGGCATTGCAAGTCAGTCAAGGGAAGTGATTGTTCCACTCTACTCTGTGCTGGTGCAGCCTCACCTCGAGTCCTGTGTGCGGTTGTGGGCACCACAGTACAAAAAGGACATTAAACTGTTGGAGAGTGTCCAGAGGAGGGTGACGAAGATGGTGAAGGGCCTAGAGGGGAAGACTTATGAGGAGCGACTGAGGTCACTGGGCTTGTTCAGCCTGGAGAAGAGGAGGCTGAGGGGGGACCTCATCGTAGTCTACAACTTCCTCACGAGGAGGAGTGGAGAGGCAGGAGACCTTTTCTTCATAAACACCAGTGATAGGACACGCAGGAACGGGGTTAAGCTGAGGCAGGGGAAATTTAGGCTCAACATCAGGAGGAGGTTCTTCTCCAAGAGGGTGGTTGAGCACTGGAACAGGCTCCCCAGTGAAGTAGTCACTTCACCGAGCCTGTCTGAAATCAAGAAGAGATTGGACTGTGCACTTAGTCACATGGTCTAAACTTTTGGGTGGACCTGTGCGGTACCAGGAGTTGGACCTGATGATTTTTATGGGTCCCTTTCAACTCAGGATATTCTATGATTCTATGATACATTCTTACTCAGGATTTCATTGGAAGAGAGTAGTTTTATATTTACAGGAAACAACATAATTCTGTTGTGGGTTTCTTTTTCTAAACTTAATGTTTTTCCATTTGCTTATTTTTATTTTTTAAATATATTTACACTTAAATAATGCAATAAATGTGTGTTCTGAAACTGCATTATACTGGGCTTCATTTATCAGTATTTCAGCTTTCAAATAAAATTGACTAAAATAGCTCACTCATGTTTATAGAAAGGCATTTAGGGATAATCATTATGGAAGCATACATCCAAGTAACTAGCTTTGTGTTCTCTAAAAGGCCTAACAACGTTTTTAGAAAAGAAATAAATGTGTCACCTTGGATGTAAATATACAAAGATTTAACTCATATTTAATTGCTCATACTGCAAAAATCTAGATGATCTTTCTTGTTTAGTTCATTCATTTAATAACCTGAGACCTTTGCAAACAGGTAAGTAAAACTTGAGTATAAAGTGCCTCAGAAGGAGCTATACAGACAGGCTAAGTTTTCCAAGATGTTTGGAAGGTTAATATTTTACAGTACTGTAACCTTGGTGATGCTCCAAAATGAGTAATTATGAAATCAGGTACATTTCAGTAATAGTATAATTAATTCAGTGCATACAAAAGTTGAGAGAAACGCTGCTAGTTCCACAGGTAAGGTCTATGATAACTATCATTTGTATTGTTCTTAATATGCCTGGGAAGCTAAAAACAAAACAGTTTTCTTACTCTTTTTACTAATACAGAGCATTAAACATGCATTTTAATATTTTCTACAATGCAACCATATAATCTCTTCTAATAATGTCAAGTAACTGTTGAGAATGAGCCTAATTAAGAAACACTTAGCCAGCTTATCTCTACCTAGGCAGTCAACAAGGAAAGGGTCACGTGTCAGAGGGGGTATTTGGGCCAATCATCTAATGATCTAATGCTAAATCATCTCCAACATTGGAAGATTCAACAATTTTAATATAGTTAAAGAGAAGGATATATGGAGAAATGTTTAAGGATGACCAAGTAATCCACATCTAATGATCTGAGAAATCTTACTTCTCTCTCCTGTTTTTTTTTTTTTTTTTTTTTTTTTTAATTCCCCCTCCAGTGCTTGGAGGAAAGACACTCAGCCAATTATAACTCCATTGGAATTACTTTCAAAATCAAAACAAATAAAAATTCTCTTTTCATATATTTATCTTAATGGATTTCTATTAAAAATATAATTCGTGCCCCATAGCAAGCAATATTTTAAAAATGGTTTAACTTGTTACGGCCAAACAACTTACTGTTTAACTGAGTATGCAGCTAATAGTGCATAATTAAACATACAAAAATACAAGCATGTGACTTTGGGAATCAAGCATTTAAATTATGTATTTCAATTACATAACTGTTTCTGAGATAAAATATAAAATAATATAAAATATATGCAAATATAGATGAATTAATTTTACTAAAGTGCTTAGTTGAATATCTATAGGGAAGTGAAATAAACCCAATCTCTGATCACAGTCAAGGAGTATTAGCTAGAGGAGATAATACTAGTTATCAATGTGCTTCACAGTTACTCCAGTGAAATATTAATGTATTCGGTATAATAAAATATATATGTGACATTCTAGATCTAACACACATCTTACTTAGAGCTACTGCAATAAATTAATAATTTACATTAGTGATTTTTTTTTTGTTGACATATGACTCCAAAATTGGCAGAAAACTGTAGGATTCTCTAGACATATAAGAAGCCATACAGCAACATAATGGTTTAACTGACTCTGAGTGAAAGGTAAACAAGCTCTAACTCCTACCCCCTTCTGTTATATTTCACTCTTGTGTAAAAGCAGATATATCAAACTAACTAAAAAAAAATTAAAACCACACTATTTCACCTTCTTTTATGTCTAAAATTAAGATAAGGTATTAAATCACACTTTCAGAAAAAAATCAAGTACATCAACATACATATCTGAAAAATAATTTCATATGAAAATTCCAGGCATTAAAAATAATAATAATAATAATAATAATTTAATCCAAAGTCTGTGTAATAAAATAAGTTTCATTATGTAAAAGTTGATAAAGACTTATTAGACACAGATCTTAAAATTATTTTTGTTTCTTTAAGCCAATTCCTAAATGTGTGCTCCTAAGGAAGTGCACTCACTTCACTCATTGTGCTGAGGCCCTGGCCCAGGCTGCCCAGAGAAGCTGTGGATGCCTCATCCCTGGCAGTGCTCAAGGCCGGGTTGGATGAGGCTTTGGGCAACATGGTCTGGTGGGCAGCGTCCCTGCCCACGGTAGGGGAGCAGAACTGGATAGTCTTTAAGGTCCCCTCCAACCCAAACTACTCTATAATTCAAGCAGAGATTTGTAAGCAACATATTAAAGTTATATAACTTTATATATAAAAGTTATATAAAAAGTTATATAAAGTTATATAAAGTTATATAAAGTTATATAAAAGTTATAATCACTTCTCTAAGTTCTGTATCTTTGGGAAGTCTCAGACATTTCTACCCAGACAGCTTTACCTTCATACGTAAGACACTGAAATTGAACATGACTTGCTCTTCCTGTAAGTCCTTATAGACTACCACCTATAAACTGAATAGAATGGTACATACGTACTACCACACAAACAATAAAAGACAAGCATGGATTTACTGGGCTTCTTTCACTATGAATTCGGGCTTAGCATTCTCCTTATACAACGTATAAAAGGACTGACCTCCAAAAAAGCAGGAATCTCGAGACTTAAATATACATGTTCACTGATTCTTGAAATTTGAGGAAGAATTTTTTTCTTTGTAGAAACCACCTCTCTCTTGTTGCATAGTTTCTGTTCAGCATAAAGAAAGAATCACCACCATCAATATTGTTATATAATCACAGGGATTACTAATAATTAACACTGTTGAATTTGCAAAACTTCATCCAGTTCAGGTGCAGTGAACTTGTGTTGTTTGAGCCTCCTACCCCAGGTGCTGCTGCAAGAGAAGAGTTTCCTTCCTAACTTGTTGCATTTTACACCTGTGCTGGAAGCATACCCAAACAGTCATAGGACCAATGGGAGCTGGGTTGACAGTCACATACAGAGAACTTGCTTCTTCTGCATTAGGACTGAGATATTTGCCAATGAAGTCAAGATGGCAAAATTTATGGGATATCCAGAAAAAGAGAACATGTACAGTGGAATCTGTTACTTCCCTACCATAACCATATTGTCCTAAGACAAACGTTACTCTTCTCTTCCTGTCAAATTAACGCTAAGTCTCGTTCTTTAGTTATGAAAGGCTGTGTAACAATTACCTATATTGAAATAATAATCAATGATTAACATCAGATGCAGTTAACATAACCTCATAAATTAGACTTCTGTTTTTCATAAAGTATTTCTGAGGTATGAGAGAATGTTTTCTTTTAAACGGTACTGTCTTTCAAACATACAGTGAAATCACATAAGAAAGTTATGACTGCATAAATGAGATCACCAGGAAAACCAGCGAGGTTTTGAAAAGTAAAATATTCCTTGCCTTATGCACTTACAGAGTGACCACTCAGCCATCAACTCTGCTTTTGATAACAGTGCTTATAAAAAGTGACAGAAGTACAACAGAACCACAGGATGACACATCCTGTTAAACTATACTGCTGTCACACTCCTGATTCCTCTCCCTCTTCACTTGAGAACACGAAACAGTTACTGGCATTTTACTAAGAGCCCTGTTGTCCACCAATATTGAAAGAATGCTGGTGTCACAGATGGCAACTATGCCAACAAAAGAAAAAGGTCTTTCAAGAAATGAGACAAAGGATAGTTATGCAGCTTAATCCTGCCTATTTCCTACCATGTCTGTTTTGCAGTGCTTCAGCTCTATAGAACAGTGAAGGAGCCTATGGCACTTGAGTTTGCTTTAGGTTATTTGAAGATGGTATGGATATGAGGCGTCTAGAGATATCCATCAGCGTCCACAAAATGGTTTGTGGATTCATATTTCCCAGAAATGCTTCAACTGGTATTATGTCCAAGAGAAGTTTCTAAGAAAAACAAGAAATCGCACAATACTTGTATCAATTTCTATACTACACCGCCAGTTCCCCGTGTACTTTGAAGCATCCACTATATACCTGCATGTTAGGTGGGACAAATACTAGCAACTGAGCAGAGGGCTGTCTCACACCCTCCAGAACTATTTAATGATGAATTTCTTTAATTTGCTGCCCAGTAAATCTGCCATAGGAGAACTTCCTTCTTTACTGAAGTCTTTCTGCTAGACTGCACATTGAATAATGCCAAAGAAACAACTGAAGATTTGGAACAATATGTGATGGCTTCTGTTCACTTGGACCTCTGATTTTCCTGGACACAAACCAAATTCATGTTCAAGCTCTCATGAATACAGGCTTAAATCTTTATGCATTTAATATATAACAATAAGAATTTAACTGTAGAAATATTTGCAGGTGCATAACAAACTTGTATTTCCATATTAGAAAACAGTGTTTCACTGTGGCTGAGCTTCGTACAGGACAAACACGGCTTGGCCAGAAATACGTGTACGGCCGTGTGCTCCCTCAGTCCTGTGTGCCAGTGTCCCGTGGTGCAAGATACCAGCCTGGCCATCTGGGAGCAGACAGCTCAGCCCCACGCAGCGCTGCCAGTGGCAGGGTGGGAGAGCCGCACAAGTGAGCCACGCTCTCCAGGAGGACTTTTGACAGCAGAAGAAATATATTGAAAGGATAAACAGAGTAGAGCTAACACCGTCCTGTGACAGAAAGATGACTAAGAAAGAACATCAGTCTGGCCTGTGTCTCATTTACTCAGAACTGTACAAGGATAAAACTGGTTTTACCTGGATCTCTGCTGTATATCATCTAGAAAATGAATTCCTTCACTGGGAAAAAAACAAAAAAACAAAAAAACAACAAAACAAAACAAAACAAAAACAAGAGCAAAAACAACAACAACAACAAAAAAAAAAACACAAAAAAAAAACAGAGCTCATAAAAATAAACAAAACAAGCAAAAAACTATATATATATATATTCATATATATATATTTATCACAAATAAGGGATTTTTTAAAGAATTCTTTTCCTGTGTCCTTCAAATAATTTAGCAATTGTACCCACATCATAAAAATTTATTTCTTATCTAGTATGTAGATGCTAAAGAGAAAGAAATAGGGGGACACATTTCTGTCAGGAGATGAACAATTAGCATTTACAAGATTAACTGCATTACAAGACTAACTGCACATACTAGAGAATTAGCTGCAGTCCTGTAGCCTTTGTGCAAAAGTTGTCGTATTTTAACTTGCTAGTTGCCAGAGAGACTTCAGTCAGAAAAGTTGTTTTCAGTTCTGAATTGCTCAGTTTTGAGAAGTAAACAAACAAGTTTTTCAAGCAGTTTTCAGTTGTTGCAAAACTCATCTAATTTTCAGGAGTAGTATTCCCAGATGAATCAGAAATACCATCTTTCTTTTCAGTGTTAATGACATCCTGCAAGGTGATAAAATTAGCAGCTGGAAAGTGTAATCCGGCAACCACACTCCTCAATTTGCAATTGACATCCTCCAAGCTGTTGTCCAGTTCATGCCACTTTCTCAACAAATTTCCAAACTGTTTGCTTGCTTATATGCCCAAAGCATATGTTGCTGACAAGCCTTTTATAAGATAAACATTTTCATTATTATCATGAGAGCTTTATCTCCCAGTAAGCTCTCTTTTGTCTCCACGATCACCATCCCTTATTTAGCTTGTTCAAATCACTTTAAGATAATGATTTCCAAAGAATTTTCTCAGCTATGTCTACACTCTTACTGGCATGATAACCACAGTCTCATTAAAATTTGCTGCTGGTTTGATCTTCTCTCATCTTCTCCAATAAAGGAAGTTGTGCTTTTGACAGTGTGAGTGTTTCTCTTCATAATTAGAACATGAATAAAGAAGTACACAACTTCTTGTTTCAAAGTATTTCAAAACTGCTGGGAAAGGGAATATAATTGTTTCACTCTTGAAAATTCCAAATCCTCAATAAAGAGAATTTCTACTGAAAGTTCTGGAAAAATTAGATGAAAATCTATTCCAAAATTATTTAAGCTCATGACACGTTGCAACAGACAGCAAAGCCCCTTCTACTGCCTTCCCTACGCAAGGGCTGTCCAGCATTTTAGAAGACAGGCTGGTATATTTTGAACTGCTTAGAATTTTTTTTGCCTGTCTCTGACTCTTCTCTGCAAATTCCTTGTGAAGAATATTATCATGTCCTTTCCCTGTAGGAAAATCCCAGACTGAAAGTATGTGACTCATTCACACACTGCAGTCCACTTGCCAAGCTATCTGCCTTGCCATCAGAGCCCGATGCTGCCATGCAAGAATTGCTAGGTGAGAGTCAGAAGCGAGCTTCTGACAACTAAGGGAGTCCAAGCGTTCAAACTGATGCACATGTGTTTTCCTCTAGCTTCCTTGATACACCAATTACACTAAGGTGGGTGCCCTCTGAGTGAGTCATTGACTCACTGTAGTTGGACTTACATTCAACTCCCAACTTGCAGCTTACACTTCTATACTTACGATGTTCATTAATTTGCTTCAACACCAGCATAACAACAGAGCAAAGCCCTGTGCTGCACATCAGTATAAAAATTAGCTCAGGGCCTGGAAAGTGAACAGCTGTGTAGCACAGAATCTACCCGTGCTAACTTAGTTACTCCCATAAATCATCCCTTTTAACAGAGCAGGCTGGCACAAAGAGGCTTGTGCACTATATTCCTACAGTAGCAACATGTACATAGTGTGCACACTACACTCCTCAAAGTACAATGAGCACTTGAGCAGTACTAGGATAAGTGAACACACCACATCTAGACCCTGATGAACAGCTGGCTGGGATTCAACAGAACTATCCTGTTTGAGGAGAAATGTCATGGTCTGTGTTATTTTGAAGGCGCATACTGAATTGTGTCTGTTGAAATCATCCCTTTGGCTTGTCTTATCTCAAGTGAAGATGATAAACAGAGCACAGTGAACTAGAACATTTCAATCCACATAGTGTTTCTGTTTTCTGTTTCCTTTCTTTTCCTCACAAAGTACCATTTTTTCAATCTAAATAAGTGATGAAGTGGGCTTCCAAGAATGCATAATTTCCTAAAGCCTGCATTTATATAGATGCCTTATGTTGGAGAAGGCAATCACAGATGTCCAAGAACATCTGCTGCACTGTATATCCAACCACATCCAGCTCCAACCTGGCCCCAAGGTAAACATATTAATTACCCCTAACTTCCAGGGGAAAAATAAACAAAGGGAAAAACATTTGATTCCACCAATTCACATCCTGGCCTACTCTTAGCAAATGAGACAGATGGTTTTTCTTTTTATACACTAGGCTCCCAATTTAGAACAGGGTAGTGGTGAACAAAAGGCAGTTGTAAATGATGTGATTAATAGAAAAATATCTTGTGAAGTCAAGTAAGGGAAATAAGGTGTGCTGGCTGGCCCAGCACAGCACTGGACTTTTAATGCACATGAGAAGTTTATTAAAATAAATAATTTAAAAGAATATAAATGGATGTGTGTGATTTAGTTGGGGGATGCTGGTTGCAGAAAGCATGCTGTCATTTTAAAATTTTGCTCCTCTTACATATTTTATCACTGAAATTAGAATAGTCCTACTAATAGTTTGGCAAGACCTCTTTTTCCTTTCATTCAAAAACGAAAAGGACATTATTCCAAATGTCCTTACAGTAAGCCATAGTACATAAAATTATTTGCAAGGAATAAAGCATTCTAACAGAGAAAAAACGACAACAACAACAAGCACTTAAAGTGTTACATAACATATATAATAATATGTAATACTACTGGAAATACATTTGCAAAAATGGATATTAATGGTATTTATATTCTAAATGCAGTTTTAAATTTGTGAGAAGAGTGATGCACACAAATACTTGAAACATGTTAGTAAGATAAAAAATACTTGATGAATGGGGTAAGGTTTTAAATCAGTAGTTTTTGAATGCAGACCAGATAGAATATAACCCCAAGAATGACAGTTCCCTTTTCTACTAGTATTTCATATAAACTTTAGATTTTTCATGGAGCTAATGTGATGATATATGAATAAACTCATGCAAATAGGTGGTTATCAACACAAACCTGAGTATCAACATAAACCTGGTTATCAGCACAAACCTGAGTATCAACACAAACCTGGTTATCAACACAAACCTGAGCTATACTAGCACATAATGAATTCACATAGATTGCCTTTTTGTTGTGTTCAGAGAGCACCAATGCTGCTCAAGAATTTGGGTTCACAACTGATCAAAGGCCCACCTGTGTGGGTATATATGACAACCAGCCCACCTGTGTGGTATATATGACACTATTGCACACAAAAATAGGGAAAGGGACTCATTGACAGAGCATCTCATATTTCTAATCACATTCTTTCTTTTTTTTTTTTCTTTCTTTTTTTTTTTTTTTTCCAGAATCCCAGTCTCTTTTCTTAAACACAAAACTCGAGCACAGAGCCCCAGTGTTGGACTTCATTTAGGCATGAAAAGCTCATCTTACTGCCAATAAATAAATAAATAAATAAATAAGGGAGTCTCCTAGTTTTGTTCAAATTCTTGTTATATATAACCTGATAACTAAATACGTTTGCTTAGAAGCTGGTAATGCAAATGTGTTTTATGTGTCAACATTTTATGACACTGCTTATTTTGCTTTGGCCTCATTATTTGCTCCTCTGTATTACTGTAAAGAAAGAAAACCGACCCAGTTTATTTGTTTACAGCATATCTAAATGACCTATGTACTACATCATTCATTGGCTTTATAGGAAGTAATAAGGTCACAGGAAAAGCCGGAGCAGCCTGATCTTATTTTCCTTTAGGGCTGACTACATTAACACACTTACTGAAGGAGGGGATAGTAGTGATCCAGTCAGTACTTATCGGGACAAAATTAGTAATGATATACAATCCCAGCATTTTTAGAATAAGGAGCTCCACTTCAAACAAAAGTCCTAGTAATGCTTGGGTTTAATGTCTGAGTGAAATCTGTGGATGTAACCCTCCAAAACGGCTTAGTATTAAAAAAGAAATCCCCAAACCTGAACCAGAACCAGCTTTGAATGTTCAGTGTTCATGTATTGAGATATTCAAGCTCTCAGTATGGTTCTGAAGGATTGATCATGAGAAAATCTGTTGAGAAAGGTCAAAAAAACAACAAATTGGAAACTAGGGATTTTTTTTCAAAGTTCTAATGATGCAGAGGCTGCATAATAATCTCCCTGTGAACCATAAACATAATAAAAGCCGAGGCCATTTCTAACATAATCTCTATCAGCAAGATGCCAGCGCTTTTCCAGATTTCCTAACGACTCCCTGCTAATTCCATGCCAAAACTAGCAGTGGATTTCTTCCTTTTAATCTCCCCTAATGCCTTATTCGATTATTGTCACTGCTCTCCGACCGCGCGCTGTGCCCTCAGACCCTAATTCCCCGCCGGACACCGGGCTGAGGCTGAAGGGCGGTGGCAAAACCGACGGGTAGGGGCAGCCCCCGCCGCCCCTCGCCCTCCCAGCCCGGGCTACGAGTGCCTGAGGGCCGAGGGGACGGGGCCAAGCCAGGCGGGCTCCCCGACGTCCTCACCCGGCGGAGCGGCTGGCCGAGAGGATGAGCGCCGAAACTTGCTCCAGCTGACGGCTCTGAGGGCACCTGAGCGTCCCCGCGCAGCCCTGAAGCATGGCTTTGCTCATCGCTTGGCTCTGTGTGGCCGTGAGGTGAACGAGGGTTGTGGCGAGGTGGGACTGGGCCCCTTCTCCCGGTCTGCTCGTCCCTGGGGGCTGCTTCCTCTACGGCCGCGGGCTTGGCGGGAGGGCTGAGGTGAGGGGGACGAGCTGGGACCGGTGAGGTTGAGGTGAGGGCGAGGAGGGACCGGCGGGGCTGAGGCGAGGGGGGCGAGCTGGGACGGGGGGGGCTGAGGTGAGGGGGCGAGGAGCGACCGGCCGGGCT
Source organism: Oxyura jamaicensis (assembly GCF_011077185.1). NCBI lineage: Eukaryota > Metazoa > Chordata > Aves > Anseriformes > Anatidae > Oxyura > Oxyura jamaicensis. The sequence continues at coordinate 1,305,596 of NC_048905.1, forward strand.
TAGGCGAGGCGGCCGGACTGAGGAGCGGAGGCTGACGGCGGGACTCGCCCCTCCTTGCAGCATGGAGAAGGCTCTGGGGGGCCAGGGCGACGCGGGGGACCTCTACTCGGAAAACATCACTCGGATTCTCGACAAGCTGTTGGACGGCTACGACAACAGGCTCCGGCCGGGATTTGGAGGTAGAGGGGGGAAGCTCCCGTCACCTGATGGAAGCTGTAAAGCCCTGGGGTGATGCTGGCAATGGGGGTCCCTCCGGAGCAGGAGGGGGCAGTGGGGCGCTGAAAATACCGGGGCTGGCTACCAGTGTCCCCGCGCTGCCAGCCCCCAGACCGCCGCTCCCCCCCAGACGGACGGAACGGGCCAGCCCCGAGCCTGCTCCTCTCCGTGTCCCACAGGCGCCGTGACAGAAGTCAAAACAGACATCTACGTGACCAGCTTCGGGCCGGTGTCCGACGTGGAGATGGTAAGGGCCACCGACCGCTGCCCCTGCTCTCCCTTTCCCGGGATTCATTACGGTGGCATCTGAGCCGTCCGTCATTAGAGCAGATTACGAGGTTTAATCTTCTTGACAATCTCTGCAGCCCGGCAGAGCAGTTTGGCTGGAGCTGCATATAGCTATTTCCCCAGCGGAGTCACCCGGTGCAGCCCCATGGCCCCAGGCTCGAGGATGGGCACAGAGGACACCACCAGCCTCCATCGAGGACACAGATGGGAGGTTAAAGATGCCTCTTTAACCTCCTTAAGAATGGTGTAAGCATCTGTGGCCTGACAGGGATTTGCAAGAAGGCTGTGTGATAGGAGACAACCTACCATGCAGCTGCATGGAAGTGGTGCCATTTTTGAGGCAGCAGCTCCTCATGTTGAGGGCCCCAAATTCAGGTAGGTGCGGACTTGGGTGAGCTCCATTAATTACAGCAGCTGCATCCCTCAGGGAAAGGTTAAGCCATCGCTGTTCTCATCCTGGAAATTGACTTTTATCGCTATTTTTGCCTTTTTACCCTTCCTCCAATACCTGCTCACCTAAGACTATATTCCAGCATGCTGGCAAGGAACAGTGCGCCCCAAGATACACCAAAAAGTTTTTCTACCTCTCTTCATCAGTCAGTCTACAAGAAGGCATAGAGAAAGTATGCTTTCTTGGATGTCTGCTTCCTGACAAGCTTTAGCTCCATTTCCTAAGCAACTTCTGTAGAGAATTCCCTTCTGAAGGCTTACAACAACATTATTAAGAATCCTTAAGAAAAATAACTCATATTAACTTGACAACATAATCTTACTGTGATGAATGTTTTTCACATCAGTCCTTTTTTATGACTATGCAAAGTAAGCTGCAGAAGAGACACTGAGTACATCTTTTTGTTCCTGGCAACTAAATATTAATAGTTTGGTTTGGAAAGGATGTTAGAGTAGACATTTGTATTTCTCTTTGGACCTCAGTCACTTTGAATTAAATTATTTTCTCTGAGAGGACAACGAGTCTTTTTTCCTTACATCAAAGTTACCTGTTCACTTGATAATTTGCAATTTAATTAGTAAGAAAATATTATACACTTCTCATAGACTTTTTTTTTTTTTTTTTTTTTTTTTTAACTATTTAATAGTAATAGGATTAGGTGTCTAAGCAGTAAATTAAAAGACCTTAACATATGTATTAGGGTCTTTCATGGAATTGCTTTAAATACAGCAGCTCAGGACTGCTGACCCTCATGCATAATTCACCTATTTGTTTGCCATAGGAATACACAATGGATGTCTTCTTTCGTCAGACCTGGACTGATGAGAGGTTGAAGTTTGGTGGGCCAACTGAAATTTTGAGATTGAACAATCTAATGGTCAGTAAAATCTGGACACCAGACACATTTTTTAGAAATGGAAAAAAATCAATTGCTCATAATATGACAACTCCTAACAAACTTTTCAGAATTATGCAGAATGGAACTATTCTTTACACAATGAGGTAAGAGCCTATTCTCCTGATTTTGATTGACCTTCTTTGTCATTCATTCAGTGTTGCTGCATACCATTTATTTTTTTACTGTCATCTACTTTAATGTTTTCTAGACTAACCATTAATGCTGATTGTCCTATGCGGTTGGTGAACTTCCCAATGGATGGACATGCTTGTCCACTGAAGTTTGGAAGCTGTAAGTTCTTCTATATTTTTCAGTTTTATATAGTAATACATTTAATCTCCATGTATGTGAGATCCGAAGCGAGATCCTAGGACACATCACTGAAACTATTTATTTATTTTTATTTTTTAGACTTTTTTCTCTGAGGCTCAGACCATTCTTAGTCACATGGATTAGTTCACTGAAGGATGGCTGTTAAAGGATATTCTGTTGTATATTCTAACAGATCTAGTAGTCAAATTTGGCCCTTTAATAAGTCATAAAAGCTGTGGTACATTCCTTAAAGTCTAGTTTTACAAAATGGAGATATTTAGACAATGTATGTCTAATGTATGTATGTGTTCTACAACAAATCAAGAAGCAAAGCTAGCACCTACCAATTCCGATCACAACCATTCCTTTATTACTCCTACCTTTATTTATATATATATATATTTTGCATTTCATCATTAATGCGATTAGAGACTTATTGGAGCAGGATGCAGCTTTCTTTGGAATTTTAGACCCAAAAGGGATCATGCTACTCGTTTTTTTCAATTGCTTATGAATCATGTAATTTATATGAGTAATTTTTCCCTAACTCAGATGCTTATCCAAAAAGTGAAATAATTTATACATGGAAAAAAGGACCCCTGCACTCAGTAGAAGTACCACAGGAGTCTTCCAGTCTCCTCCAGTATGACCTCATAGGACAAACTGTATCTAGTGAAACCATTAAATCTAACACAGGTAAGATGTAGCCATATGGGAACTACTGACATTGTAAAACATCTTGAAAACAAATTACAGATTTCTTTTTTCCCTATGTAACAGCATTAGTATTGCTACCTTTTTTTTCAGTTTTAAAACTAAAATCCTTGTAAAAAAATTAACTGTAGTCTCCTAAAAGCCTCCTGTTCAATACACTTCCTTTAAGAATCCCCCCTGCCTCCCTGTCCCAGTAAAAACAATGCATAAAAATTAATATTCTTTTCCTCTGTTTCCAATAGGTCACTTCACCTTTTGTTAGTTTATTTTTTTTTTGTTGTTATACACTAGGAGGCTTATTAGTGCTTTCCTAAGAACATGGTATGTTCGGTTTAAGCCAATAATACAGTGCCAAAATAATGCTAAAGTACTTGTCTCCTAACAGGTGAATATGTAATCATGACAGTTTATTTCCACTTGCAAAGGAAGATGGGCTACTTCATGATACAGATATATACTCCTTGCATTATGACAGTCATTCTTTCTCAGGTGTCTTTCTGGATTAACAAGGAGTCTGTTCCAGCCAGAACAGTTTTTGGTATGCTGCATTAAGGGCTTTGACCAGTTCTGCATCACACATACCATTCGTTCATCATTTTCATTGCTTGTTTGTTTTAGGTGAATATTCACTTCAGCTGCTCTATTTCCATCTCCAAAGGAAAATAGGCTACTATCTCATTCAGACATACATTCCATGTATCATGACTGTAGTCCTGTCTCAAGTTGTGTTTTGGATCAACAAAGAATCTGTTCCAGCAAGAACCGTGGCTGGTATTCATGTTTTGTTCTTTTATCATTCACTTCATTCACTGTATTGAATCCACTGTATTGAATAGCTAGAGTAAACCAATGGGGATTAACTTTTATGTTGGGAAAGACAGACAGTAGGTTTCAGTTAACAAAAGCAAATACTAAAAATTAAACCAATTTATTCTGTTGTGAAACCAACCTGTGTTAAAATGTTTTTTAGGAAAAAAAAAAAAAAAAGAATAAATAAATCACATGGGTTACAACTCAGCTAAGTACCTAACTCTTCTAGCACTCATTCTGGAGTGTTCTCTTCCTATTCCCTACAAAGGTTTCTAAAAAACCAGCAAGGATTTTAGATGAATGAAGTTAGGTGAGATGCATCACGTCCCTAGCACAAGTTACAGTAGTAATGCAGAATGTATGTCCATATTGCATGGACCCTTTTTTCTTTCTAGTGGTTTGAATTAATGCTCCCCCAAATGAGAACTTCATCTCCTTAACTGTGTGCTCTGCTGTTATTAAATCCGACTCCCACTCTACTCTCCTACCCCACCCCCTTCAATACCAATAATCTCTGAAACCACACTTATTGTCAAGGGGTAAACTTAACCTGACTGAATTGTCGTTTCTAGGGAAAAATAATCATAAAAACACCAAGCAAAAATAATAAAGATTGTCAGAAATTTCTCATGAATCCAATACCCATATATACATATTTTGCAACCCTATCTTATATTTTCTCTTAACCCAATATTTCTGCACAACAAATTCCCTTTGCCAGACTTATCTTCAACAGTAAATAGGGAGGTATAACTTGCCTAAACATAAATGACACAAGTCATATAATTCAAAATAGTCCTATAGTTGTAGTTAGCAAGGTACAGAACAGAATTTGTGGGCTTTGATTTCAGGCATGGAATTCAGAAAAGCATTGTAAACTTTTAGGAATGTTAAGTGAGCACAGCTTCCTCAGGTGTCTCTGAAGGAATATGAACATACCTTTTTTTTTTTTTTCCTGAAATACCCACCAGGAGCTGGGATGCCGCTAGGTATCATTAGGCACTTGTATGTAATGATTTCCAGCAATTCGGATTTAAGTGCTTCAAATACTACAATACCAGGCAATAATTTCTCAAAGATATTTACATATATATTTATTGCAATTGAGGCATGAAATATGCATAGGAAGTTTGTATACCATACATTCTGGTTTATTTGGCATGCAATGCCAAATGTATCTGATCAATACTACCTGATTCAACTTAATATTGCATCTCAGGATTCTACAGTCACATCCTTTACATGTGAGTAAAATGCACTTGCTACCTAGTGTTCAGCAGAAGTCAATTCTACACACATGAAGTAATGTGCAAATAAGTCTGAAGATGATTCAGTAACAATTACATAAAGATCCCAAATCCTGAAATAATGACTTAGTCATATTGTAGAGTAAATATCGAATAAAAAAATATAAAATATTTTAAGAAAATAGTAAAATAGACATCTTTCTCAGTATTTTGGAAAATTAGTCATGTTGGCATTTTAAAATAGTATTTCAATCCATTGTTATTTCTCCCAGGAACAATATGAACTTATAATCCTTTCTAATTCAAAATCCCATGGATTCTAAATACCTTCTTCTAAGGAAAAAAGGGATGTTTTCTTGACTGTTAGGCACTAGTAACAAAGAAAAGGTTTAAAATGGATAAGTAAGCATCCTTTCTGCCTCGTATTGCAAATACTTGAATTATAAAGATGTTTCAGTTTTGCTCCTATGTTTTAAGCCTTTAAATGTGAGAATAATATAGCTTTATATTTTTATAAAGCATGGCATTCTCAAAGTTTGAGAGAAATTAATGGTAGAAAAGCAACAGTGTGCACAAACCAATTTTTCAGAACAAATTCACCTAATTCTACCTGCAAAGTGGGCGCCAGTTATCTTTTGCAGGTAATATTACAATAAAATAAATTAATGTTAATAAACATCTGCTCTTTACAGACCTACAGGCAAAATATAGGAGACAGAAATACTTGAAGAGACAAGACACTCTTGTGCTCTTTGTAACTATGCCATTGGAGAGAACAGCAGATTGGCAATAAGAAATTCCTTATCTTACATTGAGCTTCTGTATGTAGATGTGTGTATATATGTATGCATATGCATTTTTTTATTATTTTAAAAACATTTAATTATCAGAAGTTACTTGGAATAAGAAACATGTTTATTTAAAGCCAAGTTTTAAGTGTGCCCTATTAAGTATCAAATGCTTTGAACCCATATAACATTCACATTTTTGTGTGCATTTATCTAATCTTTTTTAGTCATGGAAAAGAGTTATCTGCTGTTTTGCAGAGACACACAGCTGGCTTCTACTGTTAGCAGATTACTCTGGAAATTTTAACTTAATATCTAGTCATTAAACTTTATTTGTGAAGTGTCAGAGATGGATTTTGCATTTTTTTTTTAATATTTCAGTATTTGCATTATGTAACAATTTTTTCAAAAATTACCAAGAATTCTTCAAAGTGGAAAGACAATCATCAGTTACACACTTTACCAACTGTAATTTGGCATTCTGTTTGATAAAGTAATGCAGAGCATTTCATCAATATTCACTCCACATTGAGAGTGTTCTTATCTATATCTGTAATAGAATAGGAGTCCTATTCCTAAGTTTAAATTCCTTCTGCAGTAAGTTTTTATACAGATACAGAATGCATCTTTCTTTATTACTAACTAGCACATGGGCAGATTCTAATCTAATCACATATCATATTGAAAAGTTCATTCTGGACATTTGAAATTGAAATTTATATCAGTATTCTTGTACTTATATTATTAAATGTGTCTGACCGATTTGAGAGAAGTAGAGATCCTACATATTTTTATACTATCTTCTATTTGCATTTCATTAAAACATGTTAAGTAATGACATTGGGACTTATTTAGCCTCAGACAGCTGGCAAGCTACATCATGTGAGAGAGCTGCAAAAAAAATCCTGAAAATAATCAAGTCACCCTGTCTTGATTCTGCAGTATGCAATGACACTGCATCCTTTCTACTGAGCATCATTCATAGCATATTGATTCATCATCACAACATGACATTATAACATCCTTATTTTCCCCACCTACCCCTTTCCAACTGCAGAAAAGAGCAGACGAGGGTATTCTCCAGCTTACTCTCTTTAAATACCTCCAATTTTCAGATTCTATCAGGCATAATTATAAGCAAACATGAGTCACAGAGCCTTATATATTAATGGATAAGTTTGCTCTTGTACTTTTTGCTTGTATCAGGCAGCAGTGGGAAGTGTATTTCCCACATTATTAATGATTTCCATTCCAAAAGAGAAATCATAAGGTCACAGGAGACCTTAAGAATACTTTGCGGCCCATAAGCTATGGGCCAGGTTTTTTTTTGTGTGAAAACACTAAAGGAGCTCTAGACAAGCATCTTTTCCATCCTTCCATATTTGTTACTATGGGAGCTTTCAAATCAATATACTGTTGGTGAATCTTTAAAAATGTGTTCAGAGATTAAAGATCAATGTATAGACGACAAAACTCATTACTAGAAATATTTGGATCATAGCCTACCACCGATTTTAATGCAAAATTCTGATGAATCCAGTGAGGGTTCTGGAAGCCACGATCTGTCTTGTCCAACAATAGGAAATATAGAGGATCATAACACTTATGAAATCATGGTAAATTAATCTAGATTTTTTGCCAAGCATTCCACTTACCAACCTCTTAAATAAAGTGTCTTTCAGAGCCTGATCTTGGTTTTTGTTATACCCACGTCTTACCACAATTCTAAGAAGCTGCACGCTGTAGCATGAGGTTATCTTAACTTTCAATCTGCTTAGTCTATTAAGGAAGTATATTCAGAGCTTTTAGATACTCAAGACACTATATGTGAATTACTTATGGTTACAAAATACTTAGAATTCCTGTTAGTTAGTTAACAGCTAAAACCCCTTTGGTTTTATATTCTATGTATTTTGTATTTATACATATACACACATGCATAAACATATATATATACATGTAGAGGCATTTACATCTACATCTAGAATTTCGCAAAATTCTAATGCCCCCTTTTTCTTTCTCTTATTTTCAAGGAATTACTACAGTTCTAACAATGACCACTTTAAGCATCAGTGCACGCCATTCTTTGCCCAAGGTGTCCTATGCTACTGCCATGGATTGGTTCATAGCTGTATGCTTTGCGTTCGTCTTTTCTGCACTTATTGAGTTTGCAGCTGTCAACTACTTTACCAATCTTCAGACTCAGAGAGCAATGAGGAAGGCATCAAGGGCAGCAGCACTGGCAGCAGCACTATCAGCAGCAACTGTACCGGCAGAGGACGAGATTGTCTCGGTAATTGCTTGCTTTTCTGATAATAAGTATCATATAGGAAGAGGCAGCTGAAGTAGTGAATGCGAAACAATATTAAAGTGATCTTAACCTGAAACAGATTATGCATTTGGATCATAACTATTTATCAAGATGTTGTTCTTATTGCAGAAAATGAAAGACTTCATTTATTCATACTGTTTATTTTGATTTGTTACATGAGTTACTACAGAGATGTTTATTTGGTAAGATATTTAAGGAAAGACATTAGACTGTTACCCATAATACTTTCCTTGTGCAATGCTGTATGCTGGAGGCATTGTGGTCAGACAGCTGTGTTGTTCTCTGAGTGAGTCTGTAGAATTTGTAAGACACTGTACAGTGCAACGAACATGTGCATTGGCCAGATGATTATGGGATCACTGTAGTATACTGGCACATACCATAAGTGGGTCATCTGGAAGAAGAGGAATTAGCCTTTACATAAACTTGGCATCTGTTACTTTCATAAAATCTGTGTTGGTGGAAGCCTGGGGAAAATAAAAAGCATAAATGTATAGATTTATGTAGGGATAGATTTCACTCCATGTGACAAATAAGAAGGCTTTATAATACCCAAAATGTTGGAATTGCTTGTAAATATTATTCCTTACATCTTGGGCTAAGTAATTACAACATTACTATGTTTTACAACATATGTTAATATATTTATCAGCAGTGCCCTCCTGTTTTCAGAATCAGTTTTACTATCACTACATTTCCCATTTTGAGAAGAATAACAGCATTTGAATGACCTGTAAAACCATTGAGTCTGTAGCTGAATAGGGAAGTCAACTTAAAAGCTACTGAATAACAGGGCAACACCTTACCCATCATAAGGTCATTTTTTTCATTTTTGCTTGTAAATAACAGCTAAACTTGTAACATTTTGGTACATGCAAACTGTTATATTTATAATTAATAAGTTCCATATAATACCGCATCCAAAGCTACAAAGATTCTTGCTACTGGTCCTTATTGGAACTTATCAGCTAATCTTCCTCAATTTGACTGGGAAGCACTGAGCTTGTAAACCATATTGCATTTTACTTTTTTTTTTTTTTTTTATATGTATATATATTGAAAAAAGTATTCAAAAACACTGTAAGACATAATAAGAGAGCAAATACATGCATTTTATTTCACTAAACATATAATAATAGAAGAATCTAATCTTTATACTTTTTAACTAAAAACCACAGATTATTTTTTTTTTAATTCCAGTTATATAAAGAAAACACAAAAGAGAGATCCAAAAAAAGTTTTATGATTATATTTAAACTTTACAAAAAACAATGAGAGAAAGAGAATATGTATTTGCTAGTATTTAGAACGTTTCCACTCCCCCCAAATATCATATTTGAGAAGTACTCTGGACTGAGTGAGCAGAATTCTGTAACAGTATAATAACGCAAAATGAGAAGAATAACGTTAAGACTGAAGGAAGTTTAAAATGTACTAAAGCTGCAGTTTTACTCTGTTTGACTTTTTTTGAGGACAATCTATCAGAAAAGTAACTAAAGAGATCACTTAGCCTTTTGTAGCATGACGAAAATACTGCTGGAACAATCTATGCTCTACACACTTTCTTATTCAAGTTTGAGTTAATCACAGTGAGGTTTCCAAGAAGGGGAAAAAAAAAAAAAAAGGTCATATATTGATGTCCGTGATGAGTGATATGAAAACTTGGTTTGCGCTACTCTGCACATGCTACTCCTGGTGAATTCAGAACAGATGCTAGAAATCCTTCCCCAAACCCCCAGAATCTCTAGAGGACAACTATTTCAAAATACATATGGACCTCTACATATGCCCAGATATACCAGAATACTACTGTAGCAGCTTCACTACTTGTGGGTAAGATTTGGGTGTTCTCTATATCACTGAAGACCAAGCTAATCAGAAATTTAAAAATTTCTATTGAACCAGATAATAAAAGAAAAACAAACAAACAAACAAACAAACAAACAAAGCCCCCACAACATTAAGACCTCAAGTTTCCTGGTTTCTGGAAGAATGTAGTTAGCTTACCCTACTGGATCTCAAAGGTCCCATTCCACAAAGGCATCCAGGGAAAAAGGACTAATTACACCATAAAAAGCTTCAAAAGGCTTTTTTGCTTGTTTGTTTCATTTTCTTTCTTTCTTTCTTTTTTTTTTTTAATATTTTTTTTCTTGTGGCAGAAGCATGGGGGGAAAGAACTTCATGTTGTCATATAGGTGGATATACGATGCAGTCAGTGATATAATTTCAGCTGAAACAAATTTGAACTAGATCATTTGAGTGCTAACAATGTAGTTAGTACAGGCTGATTGCATGAGTATATGACTATTTCCTCAGGATTACCATTCTCTACTGAACTTTGTGCTTCTATAGTTACATTACTGGTCTTAGAGAAGTTTGTTTAAGTATGGCACACAACATAATTCTCATTTTTTTCTTACTGTAGGCTTAGGAGCTGTTTCTCAAGTTCTGAATTCTTCCTTATTGTTCCCTTCCCCCTACTCCCCCAAATGTTCACCTCTAAATTCTTTTACCACTTTTCCTTCTACAAGGTCCAATTCTTATTCTTTACTCTAGATAATTTGTCTTACCTCTCCTGCTCCTCTTTTTGTCTTTTATTTTTCTCTCTTCTTCTAATTCACTGGAAAAAAATCTATTAGTATCTGTCATATATATTTAAAATGTTTTTAACTAATTGTCTCTTCCATGTGATATATATGTATGTGTTAAAATCTTTTCCTTCTCTCCTGCCCTGGGCTTTGGTATTTTTTTTTTTTTTTTCTAATCTGTGGTGTACTTATTTATTTGCCCTGTTAGATAGGGTAGTCAAGTTTTTCATCCTCTTGTAATGCTAGTATTTTTATTTGCCTATAATTTTTAAAGGTGTGGAAGTTGTCAGAATTGTAGTTAAATGGAGGGGTAGATACAGGATGAAGAATAATGAACAACGTGTCAAAATGTTTACTGTCTCCTGTATTTATAGAAGTCAGTATTTTTACACTCAGAAATTACAAAGAATTTAAAGGTTTAATTAGCTTTGGAGGGTCCAAATGTAAACATAAAAGTGAAAAAGTGAGATGTTCTTACTTTGTTGTACAGTCATAGTTGTGCAACTGCCATGCAGCTCTTCAACCCATAGCAGCAGTAGAATTAACAAATAGACTGTATATTTTTTTACATTGTATTATCTTAAATTGCCTGATGAATTTTGCCTGAAAGAACATTCTGGTGAGAATATCCTTACCCTGTCTGAACTAGTACTTTTTGTATGACAGAAGACCCATTCTACTGTGTTAGATAAGACAAGCCTCAGGAGATAGCTTCAATACAAATGAAAATAAGGGGCTATAAAAGTCAGGTAGAAGCTTTTGCTGCTTTCACTGAGGACCTGAACTCAGGAAGACAAAAGTCTTTATGGAACAGGTTCTCTTCTCTTCTCTTCTCTTCTCTTCTCTTCTCTTCTCTTCTCTTCTCTTCTCTTCTCTTCTCTTCTCTTCTCTTCTCTTCTCTTCTCTTCTCTTCTCTTCTCTTCTCTTCT
>NC_048905.1:1317568-1362220 GCF_011077185.1 Oxyura jamaicensis
TCCTCTCCTCTCCTCTCCTCTCCTCTCCTCTCCTCTCCTCTCCTCATCTTCATTCTAAATTAACTATGTTTCCAGCAAAACAGTATTTCACAATACTTTTAAAAAGACTCCTTCCCAATTGAGTTTAGTTAACTTTGTTCAAAATCGTGCTTTATTCAAATGAACAACACTTTTTCTCTCAGGTTTTTATTTTAACCCCCCCCCCCCAAACAAACAAACAAACAAACAGTACATTCAGAAAAGAAAGATGGCATAAGACCACATTCTTCTCTATTAATGAAAGTACGAGAAACTCTGTTGAAGTTACTGGAATACGCTAGTTTCAGTAAGAGATGCAACAGTCCGAGTATGTGCTTGGTTTACTGATGACAGCCCAGCACGCCTATTATGATTCCAGGAAAGCTACTCTATTTACCTCGGTTAACTGAGGGCAGAATTTGGCTTGCTCTCTCTGTCAGCTGTAGGCAATCCCTGTGTGAAATACAAAACTATTGGTGTTCCACTCTAAAACATGATGGCAACAAGCTGGGCAGTCATCTGGACCCTGACAGAAGCCTGTTTTTATTCATATGGTGAGCAAGCTTGTTATAGCATGTCAAAAACAAACATTTTGTGTATGTTTGCATATGTAGATATATACACACATATATATGTAAATATATAGTGTATTGTGGCAGTTAGCTTTTTAATCCATTTCAAATGTATTGTTCTTATATCAATCATATTGTTTCATCATTATGGCTTTCTTTACCCCATTTCTGGAAGTTGTGGGGGAAGAGGCATTGGTGATACTGTTTGGAGTGCTTTTAAGTCATGCTCTGCAAGATGGTCAGGGAGTACCCAGCAGAGGACAGGGAGTACACACTATGAATGAAAAGAAACCCTTTACATGTGGGAGACTACATGTAACAGACAAAAGATCATTATAGGGTGGTTGGTTGATTATATTTGTTTTCTAAAAGACCTGTTTTAACAGAAATCATCACAGAACAGTGAAATACTGCTGGGGGAGCTTCCCTGTCCCAACAAAGTTCTCTGTACCTGTTTTCAAAATAATATGGCTTGAGCAGAAGAGGATTCTCATTCTCCTTAACAACCCTGCCCAACTGCAGAGCAGCCATATGTCACTTCTGAATAGAAGATTTAGTTTTCTATAATTATGTCAGAATATATTGAGGATGTTTAATGAGTATCATAGTATAGCTGAAAGGAGAGCACTTCTATTTGGATTATCAACAACCCTTTATGAGGTCATCCTAGAAAAGCTATGTGCAATAAAGCCTTGACTGAGAACGCAGCACTTTGCATCAAATTAGAGAGACCTTGCTGCTCCTCCACTATTGCATGATATCAAGTAGACCATTAAAAACAAACAACAACTTTCAATTATATTGACTTTTTGTCATCCTAACAAGGAAAGTAGATGCTCATTATTAGGCTCTGCCTGAGTTAAATATTTATCCGTTTGACAAAGCAAATGAAGGGGAGCAAGGAAGGTTTAGAAAGAAAAGAGAAAGAAAAGAGAAATGGAGGGGAGGGGAGGAAAGGGGAGGCGAGCAGATTTCCCTGACTTTAGATTTTTTTTCTCAATATTGAAGTCTAATACTTTCCTTTTGCAGGGGGCAGTAAAAACAAGTCAATAACATACTGGAAAGATGAAAAATAAAAGCTCTGTAGTACTGTTTGTACTACAAACAGGCAGAATTTTGATTCCTTATCTCCTGCTCCCAACTCAGACTCCCACTAAGTATGAGGACTGACATTGGCTAAGTTTAAAAACCCAAAGTTGACTTCATTTAAATTTAACACACACAAATACATCTTTTGACAGAAGCTCTGTGCTAATTATATGTTTTCTCATATGCTACATCTCAATTTTAGGGAGAAACTATGCTACAGTATATTCATATTGAAAAGAATAACAAATTATCAGTCTTCCCTACCCACGTTCACCTGAAGTTTAGGCTATAATTTCAGAGAGATGAGTTTCAGTCTGTGAAGGTTAAGAAACATTTCGAACATAGCTTTCCCATGCTCCAGTTGATTGATTTAACCCTTTTACTAGGGTAAAGCAGAAAGAAAATAATTTTGTAGCAATTACTAATAATATGCCTAGGAAAGCAAATTTAGAATGCCTGAAGAAATGCCTAAAGCTAGGAACTATTAATTACATCTAAACTAAATTCAGCTGTTAATTATGCAGAACACTCTTTACAAATATTTATAATGCACTTTTTTTTTTTTTTTTTTTTTTTAATCAGACCCTACAGTTGAGATATACAAAGGAATCTCAGGTTATAAAGAATCTCTGGCATTAGATGGAGATTTAAACTGCACAAGACAGTAAAGATTGAGGTACCTTAGTACCTGCTCAAGATCTTACACAATGTGGTGAACTTCCCTGCTGCAAGGTGCTGTATGAAGTTCAACAAGGCCAAGTGCCAGGTCCTGCACCTGGGGCACAACAACCCCAAGCAGCCCTATAGGCTGGGGGATGAGTGGTTAGAAAGCTGCCTGGCAGAGAAGGACCTGGGAGTATTGGTTGATAGTCGGCTGAATATGAGCCAGCAGTGTGCTCAGGTGGCCAAGAAGGCCAACAGCATCCTGGCTTGCATAAGAAACAGCATGGCCAGCAGGTCCAGGGAAGTGATTGTCCCCTGTACCTGGCTCTGGTGAGGCTGCACCTCGAGTACTGTGTTCAGTTTTGGGCCCCTCGCTACAAGAAGGACATGGAGGTGCTTGAGCGAGTCTAGAGAAGGGCTACGAAGCTGGTGAGGGGTCTGGAGGACAAGTCTTACGAGGAGCGGCTGAGGGAGCTGGGCTTGTTCAGCCTGGAGAAGAGGAGGCTCAGGGGTGACCTTATCACTCTCTACAGGTACCTGAAAGGAGGCTGTAGCGAGGTGGGGGTTGGTCTGTTCTCCCACGTGCCTGGTGACAGGACGAGGGGGAATGGGCTAAAGTTGCACCGGGGCAGTTTAGGTTGGATGTTAGGAAGAACTTCTTTATGGAAAGGGTTGTTAGTCACTAGAGTAGGCTGCACAGGGAAGTGGTTGAGTCACCATCCCTGGAGGTCTTTAAAAGACGTTTAGATGTAGAGCTTAGGGATATGGTTTAGTGGAGAACTTGTTAGTGTTAGGTCAGAGGTTGGACTCAGTGATCTTGGAGGTCTCTTTCAACCTAGATGATTCTGTGATTCTGTGATATAGACCATTCAATAGCTAAGCAGAGGTCTTATGAATCACACTGATGTATGCAGAGCAAAGTCTGAGAAGGATTTAAGTAGCTAAACTATGTTTAGTTCCCTTTTTGGGAGCTAGGTTACCAGTGTGTGATTTCATGTAGATAATATGAATGGTTTTATTGAATATTCTACTACTGTATCTACAAATTAGATGGGCAGGAAAAAAGAATCTTATTTATTCAATTTAGTATTCTGCTTTGTACAGAGATGGAGTTTTGGTCCTAGTTTTTGTTTGTTTGTTTGTCTGTTTTGTTTTGTTTTGTTTTGTTTTCTTTTGAGATATCATTGAAATTTAATAGTCTCAACCTTTTTTTTAAAGGAGGGATAATATATATATGTTTTTTTGTTTTTTTTTTTGTCTAAACTTTTAGAATTTATTATCACAAACCTGTCTGTACTGCATGGTACTCACAGCAATAAGGGACATAAGTGACTAAGATAGAGAAGTAAGGGCATGCATTTGTTAAAAATTAGCCAGTATCTGAATACATACATAAGATACTCATTTTACTGCTATATCATAAGCTAAACTGATAGCAAGAATACGCAAACAGAACTGTAGAGAATTTTATATATATTTCAGAAATCTCTTGAGTGCATTCATCACAATTAGCATCTATAGAAAATAGAAAAAGCAGACAAAGAATTCCATTTACTCCAAGATTAGATATGATATATTTTGTATATCTGGAAACAGAGCAATTTGCTGAGAGGCTCCTGAGATGTTCTGAGCATAAACAAAGTCTAGTGATATTGATGAGAGTTTTGAGAGATCATCAGCACATTTACAGACAATACTACTTTGTGAGCTTCCTAGGGGATCGGGTAACTGAGCTGCAAAACCTTAATAGAATCCAGACTATACCTTCCTAGCCCATACACATACCAATATCTTGTCTAGACCAGTTTTATGGTACCTCACATTAAGCAGTGATCTTGCAAACTGTTCTGTATCACTAGGCAGCCATACATCGTGACAAGTTAAATGGTCTAATGGGACTAGCAGTCTCTGGGAGTGCAAGAGTACTCTTTTGAAGCAGGATTCAGTAACTTATCATAATGCATTATTTCATTATGACCCAGTGTGCTATGTCTCATGATTCTTGCTGTTGCTCTTGCTATTTGTAAAACAGTCTTCACTATTTGACTGTTTGGCTATGTGAACAGTGCAAAATCAGAACTGGAATAGGCCACTCATTCCTGTTTTATCGGTTTTATGTTTTGCCAAAATTTCATGTCATTGCAGGTAGAAATCTTTGTCAAAAGGAGGAGTTAAATCTAAATATGATAAAAAATTGCTGTAGCTGCTGTTCAGAACTCAGATATTTTAAGAATAGTTTCAGAAGAATGATCTCTTACTGCTGTTTCTTCCTCTTGGTTTAACAGTAAATTCTAATGAAAAGTATGGGTTGTTCTGCGGCAGCAAGTCTGGTTTACTGTCAGCTGCCGAACTGAGAAACAACTTCATTACACATCTGAAATAAATTTAGGCTTCTGTATCTTGGGTAGCATAGTGGTAGATAAAAAGTCAGGGTAGACCCTGACTTTCTGTATTGGCCCTCGAGTGTATTAGTGTAAGAAGTTATTTAGGGACTTCCTTAATGACTTATATAAGCACCTCAATAGCATAGCACAAAAACTGTGGCATTCCTGAAAGAGCAAAATGCACTGATCCTTCCCAAATATTGAAACAGGCTATTTTAGGTAATGAGGAATCATTAATATCACTCCATTGATAGAAATGGATCCAAACTGGCCCCAAAGCATGCATGTAATCAAATTAGTCAGTGTCTTCTCCAAATCTGAGGATACACATAGACTCCAGATTTTCCTGTCTCAGACTCTTTTCCTGAAAACTCTATCTCATTTTCCTGAAGTCACATCAAGATCATCCTCCTTCTATAGCAACACATATGATTTAATAAATGTTTTAATTAATATTAAACCAGGATTACCCATTTCCAAGTGCCTATCTGGAGATCACGATGATTTTAGTACCTCAGCCTTCTAAAATATGTTCAGTATTCAACATAATCCACCGACCCTATGCTGCATCTGCTATGCCTACTATTTTTTTAACTCTACCTCAGAACAATAACTTCTAATTCATGCTTGAGCGATCCAGAGCAGAATTTGACCCTCCTTATATCACAATATTGCAGACAAGAAGGCCTAAGTTTCACCTCAGTAACTATGTTTTTAGAAACCACTCATTCTCTATAAAAGGTCAAGCTATCTTGCAGTAAAGCAAAAAGCAAGCTACCTTACAACTCTGACAATTGAGTTCAAAGCAGGGCATACATGCAAAATAGAATAGCGACTTGACAGTGCGTGTCAAGGTGCGTGTGTCGATCTGCTCGAGGGTAGGAAGGCTCTGCAGGAGGATCTGGAGAGGCTGCACCGATGGGCTGAGGTCAACTGCATGAAGTTTAACAAGGCCAAGTGCCGGGTCCTGCACCTGGGGCGTAATAACCCCAAGCAGAGCTACAGGCTGGGAGATGAGTGGTTGGAGAGCTGCCAGGCGGAGAAGGACCTGGGAGTGATAGTGGACAGTCGGCTGAATATGAGCCAGCAGTGTGCTCAGGTGGCCAAGAAGGCCAACGGCATCCTGGCTTGTATCAGAAATAGTGTGACCAGCAGGGCTAGGGAGGTGATCGTCCCCCTGTACTCGGCTCTGGTGAGGCCGCACCTCGAGTACTGTGTTCAGTTTTGGGCCCCTCGCTACAAGAAGGACATCGAGGTGCTTGAGCGGGTCCAAAGAAGGGCGACGAAGCTGGTGAGGGGCCTGGAGAACAAGTCTTACGAGGAGCGGCTGAGGGAGCTGGGCTTATTCAGCCTGGAGAAGAGGAGGCTCAGGGGCGACCTTATTGCTCTCTACAGATACCTTAAAGGAGGCTGTAGCGAGGTGGGGGTTGGCCTGTTCTCCCACGTGCCTGGTGACAGGACGAGGGGGAATGGGCTAAAGTTGCGCCAGGGGAGTTTTAGGTTAGATGTTAGGAAGAGCTTCTTTACTGAAAGGGTTGTGAGGCATTGGAACAGGCTGCCCAGGGAGGTGGTGGAGTCACCATCCCTGGAAGTCTTCAAAAGACGTTTAGATGTAGAGCTTAGGGATATGGTTTAGTGGGGACTGTTAGTGTTAGGTTAGAGGTTGGACTCGATGATCTTGAGGTCTCTTCCAACCTAGAAATTCTGTGATTCTGTGATTCTGTGACAGAAAAGCAGTGGCCCAGGCTCTGACTGTAAGTCTGTTTATAAAGTGGGATTACTACTATAATTAGTGCAAGTCGACATGGATAACCCTCTTTCTGTTTTTGTGACACATCTGTAGATCATCCTCCATTTAAATCTGTCTGTTGCTTGCTGTGTAACTGGAAAATACAAAAACAAATAACTGCATACTAGATAGGTACAGCCCCAGAATATGAATGCTCTTTGATACCCATTCAAAACATGATAGTGATCTTTTAATTGCTATCAGAGTGGAAGACGGGGGGTTATAGCAAGTGGTAGGTATGATAGGATATGGAAGAAAAAAAAAAAAAAAGGATAATAGTTGAAAAACATATATACAAAAAGAGCTTTTTTACATAGACTAAATTCAGCTGTGAGGAACCCATTCTCCCTAATTTCTTCTGGATGCCAGTCTTTTCATACATGAGCAGAACTTGGTGTGTTAGTGTAGCAATGTAACTTCTTCTAGTACTTAGCAGTAATACTGCTAAAAGGATAATTCCTGTTATCATTATATTTGAAATCATACCTAAGATACCAGCTGTGATAGGCTGGTCTTTTATCTAGAAATTTTGGCCCACATACATGTATACGCAATGTACTGCAAGAAATGTTTCTTTTCTTTGTAATGACTCGATCATTTATCTGATTAAAGTATGTTTCCATGCATAGAAATCCTGCAGGATAAATCCCAAAAATGCTGACAGAGGGCTCCATATAGGTGAATGATTACCACTAAATCACTCCCAAAGAACGACTTTAGAAATCACACGTCTGGCAGAATTTTGCTGCCTCAAAACCATTTGAATGTTACTATTCCGCTTTAAAATATATATAAATATACTGTGCATTTTAAACTATTTACATCACCTAACATTCCCCTCATCAACTTCATCCATTCAGTCATCTACTTCTGCTGGACAAAAAGCCCACTTATTCAAACCCAAGAATAGCTGTTTATGTTGTACAATGTTTACATCAGTAATCTGGGAATAATCCTTGTAATTTTTTATTGATGAAGCTTTAGACACAAACTCAGCCAAAATGTTGGATGTTCCATTGCCTGGTGGCATCTAAAGGTATTTATACTGCTCCCTATTGTTAGGTACTTCATATCAAAACAATAAACTGAAATGAAGTACTTGAGTACTTCATATCAAAACAATAAACAGCACCATGACACTCCAGGAATTCTTCTCTATTTTCTTAGCTATCAGTAAAGTCTTATGGCTGCTGCCACACATTCACATTACTAATAGTCATGCTGGGTGGTGGCAGCAGCAGCAGGAATTGCTAGCAAGGTCTCTGAACTTCTATTTCCTCCCATTTGATGTGAAAAATGAGTTTATCAGCAACTAGTTTGGGGACCAATAACAGTGTGACAGTCAGCTCAAGTGAGTGTTTAGCAAAACTTGTCAATGGGCTTACACAATAAAGACTGTACTGAAGCCAGCCCATATGTTTTTTTTTGAAGCTGATTCATATCTACAAAAGCTTCAGTCACACAAATATACTGAAATTTAGGTACACCATTATCATCTTTTCCTTAAAGCTCCTTCTCTTTTATTTCTTTCTCTTGTCATTCCTGTTAATTAACATGTAAACGATACAGACAGCATATGGTCTTTTTAGCTTTTTACAGTAACGCTTTAGACCACAAATGTACCTCTGTAGATTAGTATTATTTTGTTTTGTGGTTTCCTTAGATTGTTCTAGAGCAGAGCAATAAGCAAATAAACAAATCAGAAAGTTGAGTAAAATGATGGAGAGAAATGTAATGATCACAAGACCTAAGACTCTTGTAGTCATAAATCAACATTTTATTTTATTTTATTTTATTTTATTTTATTTTATTTTATTTTTCCTCCACAGCGTTCTGACTCCAACTGTAACCTGAAGAAGAGAGTAAACTCTGTAATGTCTCAGGCGGATCAATCTCCTGAAGCCAGCATAATATCAAATAGTGCATCCCAATATCAGCCAGTGTCTGCTCCTCCACCAGCCACCCCAGCACCACCACCTATTGGAGGCACAAGTAAAATAGACCAGTATTCTAGGATCCTCTTTCCGGTGGCATTTGCAGGATTCAACCTAGTATACTGGGTTGTTTACCTTTCAAAAGACACTATGGAAGTGAGTAGTAGAATTTCAGAATACTTGCTTATAATATGTACCATGTTTAGTTAGCCATTACTATTTGAATTGTTCATTTGCTTTGGCAACTGCAGTTAATCAGTTCTGTCTGAAGAACGTTTACTGATATTACCTTTCTCTAAAAATCAGCTCTCACTTCCAATAACAGTGGCACTCGGTAAAATGTAGAAGGACTATTTGAAGGTGAGAAATGTAAACACTTCTTTACTATGTTACACTGAGCAGAACATAGGAAATTGTGTAAGACAACACATGACACCATTCTCAGCAAACATACTGATCTTAAGTCTTCCAATTCTTCATCTTCCTGTCCGCAGCAGGGAATGGTAAAGTTATCTGTTGCAGCAATACAATAAAGGAGATAAGAACATTAGTATCTGCTAAGATTTTCTCAATGATACAATAACACTCTCCTAAAATGTCTTTTATTTATTGTAAACATTTATCTACAGTGTGAAGAACTATTGACAATTTCAGTATACATCGTGAATTGAGAGTACCTGCTTTTATACATTTTAATGCTGATTTTTCATGTTTCTTCATAAAATGGAACTGTTTTATGCTGATAAAGTTGCTAAATTCTTTGCTTGTTTGAATCAGGCTAAGAGTTACTGTGCCTTTAGATGTCCATGAAGTGCAGAAGAGATGTGTACCCTGCAAATTGAGCATGCCTAGAACAATCAGTCAGTGACTAGCTTATCACTTTCAAACAGTTATTAAATTTAGTCTTTAATGCTTTAATTCTCTGATTTTCCTTTTTGTCTAAATACAGTTAATAGTGTCTTGTCTCCTTGGTAAAAAAATATATTCATTTGCCTTGTTGCCATAGAGTTTTTGAATCTCACCGTACAACGCAGTCAGTATGATTGGCAAATTTAACTTTATTTAGGACAGCTACAGATATAATGACGTTATTTAGACAGCACTGAATGCACAACGTTCCTATATCAATAATAAAAGAGGCTGGAAGTCTGATATGAGTGGTGTGCAAATTACTCCTTTATTTCCCAGATTAGAGGTAAAGAAGGCCAAGGGAAATCTCTTGGAGAATCAGGAGATATTGCAGTTCAAACTAACAAGACAGTGCTGATCAGCTGATTGGTGGCATCTTGCCTCTACTTGAAGCAGAGGCTAGTAGCCTCTATTTTTGCTGATTTTTTTGCTACCAGTATGACCTGGAAAATGCTGTCTCTCAAAGAGAGAGTGTGCTGCCAAGCAGCTTATATGAAATCAGAAGGGCAGGAAGATAGGAGGCACTACCTCTTGCAAATATTCTGCAGATGTCTCTCTCAAGAGGTCACAGCTGCTAACTCCTGGCCACTCAAAATCTGCCTATTGCTAAATTTAGCATTTGTGCCAGAGATACTGATCCCTCTATTAAAATATTGACTATGTGTGCACATTACTTATCTCAATCAGAGAAGGGAAGTATTAAAAAAGCTCATGTATAATCATTACAGTTTCTGTTTAGAGGCCAGTTTCTCAGCCTGCGTAGCTTATAATTCCTGTTATTTCCAACAACCATACACATTTTGGATAGAGAAATATTTGGAACATTTTACCTTCATAGTGATGAAATATTTACACTAACCTTGTATATTAATAGTTATATTAGAACTAGATTTTAAAAATACTTCTAAGAACTAGGACATAGTGCTGACTCTAAATACTTTTAAAATTCCCTTTTTGTAAGTTCACAAACCTGTTTGTAAGTGCAGCAATTATTATAGAATGCAAAAAAATCACAATCAAGATTTATAGAACAGAACATTTTTAACAGCTGGGATGTTTCAAATGACAAAGAATATAAACAGTTATGTAAAACATTGCTCAAGCTTGTCTTCATAAATTACATTCTCCTGTTCATGTGCTCAGTTGTAACTAATGATCGTGATATACATTGGTAGATTTCTAATTCAATATGTTTTATCCTTGAAAGTTGTTACTTTAAAGGAAAATCAGGATTGTTTTTGCTTTAAAAAATGTATTAAAAAATATGTAAGCTTTTTCATTCAAGCAGAAGTGAAACAAAAGTTAGCTGAGCAAAGCATGGCATTCTTAAAGGGCACTTCAACTCAAGGCAGCCTCAAGCCCAATAGATTATATATATTGATTCAGTATTATCCAGTTATGGAATCTGACTCTTTGAAAAGAGTATATTTTGTGTGGTATTTCAAATTTATTAGCTGTTTTTGAGTTTATTTGGCTTATGTTTAAAAAAGTGGAAAAATATATAATCAGCTTACTGAAATAACCAAATTTCCGGTGCAGAAATTTTTGTAGTGCAGCTAAGATTTTGATTAGTGTTATGTGTAATACTGAGTTCCTTGCAGAACGTCACTTCCTTCCAGCCTGTCGCTTTGGAGATTCCCAAGCTGAATAACTCTCTACTGTCTTTGGGCAATGCATATAGAACAAACCAAGGAGCTTTACATTAATCTGTTTTGTGCTGTCTGTGAAAGCAGGCTGTTAGTACTGGAGTGAAAGTTCATTTCTAACTCCTTTCATTATCTTCTGGCCAGAGTCTTTCTTAGACTTCAAAGAAGTGCAAAAATCTTTTTTTTTTTTTTTTTTTTTTTTTTTAAATACTTGTTCAGAATTCAGATCAGCTTTACTAATGTAAAGACAGTTCCATGAGATGAAGAGCTCTCCTCTAGGCTTTTTGGTAATATTTTTGTGCGCTGCTAATGAATTTTCTTATGGCTCAATTAATAGGCCACGTTACAGAAATGAAGTCATTCTTGTGTTCTAATATTTCTATTTCTTGTGTTCTAATATTTCTAAGACACTGTGGGGTTTGAGTATTTTTTAAAGTACTCCTTGGAGTACCTCCCACCCACCCTCCCTCTTAGTCATTTTCTCATTGGATAACTTCAGATCAATTACCCTTTCTCATACTGTACATGTAAGCTAAAAGTATGTTAACTACACAGCACATTTAGGATTTGGAAATTTGTATGCTAAAGAAAGTGTTTCTAATAAAAGCAGACAGGATTGGGTAGATAGGAAGATAACTTAAGCTGAATGAATTCTGTATTTGTTTTTCCACACATTCACTGAACCAAATGTAGCTCAGACAGGAAGCTTAGCAGCAAATTTCCATTATACAATTAATCCTTTATAATATTTTTTAAACAAAATAGCACTGTTCTCTAAAATGGATGGAAAAAAAAAATCTATATTGAAACTAAGTGCTTTAACTGAATGCTTTTTAATACATGGAAGGAGATGAAGTCTTCTTCTGGCCTTGATATCTAATTAAACAGTTCTGTTCTCTAATGGAATGAGTGGGTAAGCATTCTGTAAGTCATCCACTGTGCAACTTGATCCATAAATGATGTTTCAACACAGAAACTGTTTTGCACTGTGAAATAGCAGTAATATTGCAGCAAAACAGTTATATTGGTAAAACTATTGGAATGAAGCCAACTGTTCTTTGCCTGCATTTTGCTAGACAGCATGTTGTTAGAACTTCATATAACCAAAGACAACATAAAAGTGGAGGAAAGTACTTTCAAGTATTTATATGAAAGAATACATAGCTGAAATAACAGATGCCATGTTTTAGACCAAATAAAATGCTGATACTTGTATGATAAGCCCCCCTCTCTCAAAAGGTTTTATAACTGAAATGTTAACAGATGTTTAGCTATGGAAGCACGACTGTGCCATTTATAATATGAAAAATTAAAGCATTAAAATTACTCTAAGAGGACTTACAATCTACCTATGTAAGGTCTGTTTGTGATTAATCTAGATGGAATGTGTGAGGAGGTGACTTCCCCATGATTTATACATGGAGAACAGAATAGACATGTTTCGATGTATGTTCTTCTTTAAAGCACAGTAATATCAGCTATCCACAGAAAGTTCTACACAGAAAAACTATACACACATGTCCAGATTACTTAAACATAGAAGTTCTTGAAGGGAGAAAAAAGGAATCTGACAACTGAAGGAAAAAAAAAAAAAAAAGATATAAAAAAAAGATATATAGATATATATCTATATATATATTAAAAAAAGATATATATATCTTTTAGATATCTATAGATATAAATATAAAAGATATAGATATAGATATAAAGATATAGATATAGATATAAAAGATATATAGATATCTATATATCTTTTTATTTTGTCATACTTTTTTTTTAAAAAAAAATCTTAAATCTTGCTAAGTTCTCAAGATGAACACTAATTTATAATAGTGACTTTGATATGTGAATTGCATGCTTGGTTTATTTTAATAAATTTTAAATTTGCTTGATTTAGAATGTAAGAAATGCCCTTTTAACAAGAAGAGTATAAGAACTTAGTCTATGTTTTCCATGTCATTCATAATGCATATATGCTGTTCTCACATCTTCTTACACATATCCTTTCTAAATTAACCTGTCCCAATATTTTATATGTATCATACTATATTACAGTTTTTAACGTAATAAAACACAGAATGAGGTCTGTGGAGTGACTTAAGCTCATGAAGACTACGGTAAATTTGTGATGATGAACTGCAGAAAAACAAGCAGAGGGGGCAGCTTTTATATTTGGGGGCTGAAGGTAAAATGTAATTGAATGTGCTAAATGTGCTGACTCCTAGATATTATTGGAACACATAGAACATAGTATGATGGCAGAAAAGGAGTTACATAGCAGGCTGAAGGAGAAGATGGCAAGCCAGTGATGCATGGGGTCAACTAAGAACAGAGAAACAAAAACTGGAAAAGTATTTGCTTCAGATTGTTGATATTCATAAAGCTTACAGTGCGTATTGTGCATTGTGCTTCAGTTTAACACTAGAAAAATGATGTTCAGGAGAAAATAGTCATTGCTGCACATACTTACAGTTGAGCTTTGGAGATCAGATAACGAATACCAAATTCTGAGAAGGTTCTCCTTAGGAGTGCAGTTCTATTCTAAGCCTGTTGAGACTGCTAGAAATCAGGTGATTGTGTTGGTTAACTACACTGTTGACAATCCATGGCATAAACTTCTCTCCTAACTTTTCTTCCAGTTTTTTGAACCTACTGCAATGCATCTTCGAAATGATCATCAGTCCATCTAAAGAACAGGTTTCAAAAAAACATCACTGAAGGTCTTGTAGGGTTGAAGTAACTTCAGAGGAATTGTCTATAATGCTCTCAATGTTCAAACACAGAATATTTCTACTGGACACCACCTGGAAACAAATTCTGGACAAATCAAAAAAATAGAAACTGCACAAAGTTCTAAAAATACTTTCTTACAATTTCTTTGTGTGATTCTGTTATAAAAGTTCTTGTTAAATTATTTTGTCCAACAGTCAAAGAAAAGAATGTGTATTTGTTCTAGTTCTGTAACAAATAATTGAATATTTACATTGGTATAAAACATCAGTAATGGGATTATTTCTCTTAGATGCAACAAGCATTAGTAAAGGAAGCCAGATTCTGAACTGGTATAAATTAGCACTGTTTCACTGAAGTGCTAGGAGCTGCGCTGATTTTCATCAGGTGAAATTGGCCCAAAATAACATTAAGAATGAAAGCTATGAGAGAGAGCTGAACTCCCATCACCTTTTCATAACATTTTCATAGATAAAATGAATGATGAATACTGATTTTCTGTAATTTCAATTTCATATCCTTTAATCTGAGGTAATATTTGTAAAGAAAAAATATGCAACAAGGTACAAAACAGAAAGGAGATTGGTTATGTACTTTAGCTGTTTATATTATAATGCTTTTTTGTTGAGAGTGACCGTGAAAGTGAAACTAGTCTAATTACAAGCAATTTATGGGCAGTATCTAGAAACACAGGACTGATGCCAGCGAGATTTCACAGACTGATGCCAGTGAGATTTCCAAGTTGAGTGGTTAGAAAGATGCAGCTACCCATCAAGTGAAATGTAAGCCTCCAGCTCTAGGAAATAGCCCAGAAGCGAGCTGTGACAGCTAGTTAGGAAACAAATTCTTATCAGCTGTTTCTACTGAACTGCACATAGCAAACTCCTTAGAACTTTTTCCAGAGGCAAGTTATTGTTAGCAAATTCAGAGTTTAAAGGTGCTAGTATTTTATTTCTCACTCTCAACAAAAACAGTCACAGGATTTATTTTTCATAGTTCACAATCATCTATTATTTTATTGTACATTCACACTCTTCATCTCTGTAGTCCTTCTCAAGTATGTAATTAGGAAAGATAATCAAATCAAACTTGAGCCACCTCTGTTGCAGGTGTAGTGGACGCTGGTGGGAGTCAAAAGCACACAAGTCTTAATGCAGCCAACTATAAATTGAGGACCCCTACCCTGAATTTAACTGTAGTGCAACAAAATTATATTCATTTTAAAGTGAGATGGAAAATTCAGGGTCTTTTGCTTTGTCTAAATAAATATCTTAGTCACTTTGAAAAAATAATTAGGGGCTGGCTAATTCCAGTAAGTTATCAAGTGCTCCATTGGCTTCATTGGCATTATAACTAATTTAACTATCTGTTGAGCTAGCTCCAATTGTTTTTTCAGCTCCAGCTGTTTTTTTTACAGCTCCACTGTTTTTTTCTCCTATTTCAAGAGAAACATATAGCTTTTACTGTTGTAGTTCCAGGACTGAACATGTGAGATCACTTTTCAAACTTCTTGTTCTTAATTCTGTAGAACATAATTGTAGATAACTTAAGTAGACTTGAGTCAATATTAACTACTGCTGCACAGAAATGTCTTTTTTTTTTTTTTTTTTTTTTTTTTTTTTTTTTTTTTCCTGACTGGCAGCAGGCTGGCACACTTGGATGTATTTACAAGTGCACTGAATTTTTTCTTCACTTTCCCTTGAAATCAAAATTGTGAAATGAAAATTGTTAAATTGATCTTATATTTTTAAAAATTTAAACATGGACACCATGCAAGTTAGCATTTTACAGTTTGTAAATACATTTTATTTTGAAAAAAAAAAAAAAAAAAAAGTGTTGTATGTTGTAGAGACCCAGAGGTTATCTTTTAGTCTAACTTTACTTGTTGTTGCTCCTCAGACTAATTTTCTATTTTGAATACACTAATGTCTGTAAGAATTTTCTAAAAACTTTAGAACTGGTTTATGCACAAAATGATAATTTTTAAAAGTTATGGTGAAAAAAAAAAAAAAAAAAAAGTTACAATGAAGCTAAATGTTGTACCCAGTCTTTTTTGTTTAAAAATATTTGAATATGAATTTTACAGCAAATCCAGAGAGTTACTAAATAGTCATTATTTCCTTGGAATGTAGTATTTCAATGTATAAAATAATGCTAAATTCCTAACTGTAAGGTTCTATCAGCACATTAAAAATATACTAACAGTTCTTGGTGTTTGATACCATATTTCAACATCATTGCAAAGACTGCTAATTTTGCTTCAAAGGAGATTTCCATGTGGATAAGATAGGAAGGGTTTGTCCTCCACATTTTTTTGAATAGTAGGAAGGGACTATGTATTTACCCTATTAAATGCTTTGTAGAGAAACAGTTCATATTCAATCACATTCAACATCAATAATGTTCATAATGCCAAGTTATATCTTAGAATAAATGTAATTACTTACAATTAATGTCAGTTCATAAAAATACTAGTTATGGTACAACAGTAACCAAACAAGATAAGCAGCAAAAAGAAAAGATAAATACAAAAAAAAAAAAAAAAAAAAGGAAAAGAAAAAGGATTCATATATATATAAGCATGTGGATATGTATTTCTGTAGATAATATAAATAGCATTAGAGAAATATATATTAATTTAAAAGAGATTAAGGGAGACAGCGGGATTTTTTTGTTTTATTTTTTTTTCCCTCAGTATTTTTGACTGCATAGTAAGTAGAAGATCAGGAGCTAAAGTTTCTGTAAAATGGATTTTTTTTAATGTACAAAAAAGGACATGGGGGGGGGTAGGTAAGCCGTTACCTTGAGCTATCACACACTTGTAATACATTATTCAAAAATGACCTCACTTTCTATGTATCCCAGTAAAAAGAATGGATTGTGTTTAACCCACAAACCCTCAAATGGACAGAATGTGGCTTGAATTCATCAGAGTTTTCAGATACAGAATCTATGCAATGGGACACTAGATCACCCACTATTGTGAAAGCAAGCATTGAATAAATCCGTAGAATGTACATATAAAGATGAAAGTCCTCGCTACAGTTTGGTATCAAGTACTGTCCAGTGTTTTGATATTTTGATGTGTCTTATCACATTACCAACTCAGTGTCTCTCTTGTACCTATGCAAACAAAATTCAGAAGTGACTTTTTCATTGCTTAGATTGTTCATGACAGGAAAAGAACTCCTCATCTACTTATCCACTTTTCTTTATAAGTCATTCTTGCAGGATTCACCTTTAATCAGAAAATAAAGTATTTCAGCTCTCCACATAAATGCTGTCCATCACCTGGCTTTATGGAGAACCCTACAAAGGAAAAAGTCCTTTATCCAGAAGGAGAATGAATAGAGACTTGGGCAGAGACTTGGGCCATTATTTATAACTTCAGCAAAATCATTACTCAGCCATGCCTGGAGTGGTGCTTGCGTACGAAGATTATGGATCTGCAGGGGTTTTTTATTATTTATTTTTTTTATATTTTTTTTCCAGATAGCAGCTTAGCAGTTTGATACAAGTCAATTGCATGTCAGCCAAGTATGTTGGAAGTAAAAGTTACTGACAAACCATGAACAAGACTCAGACATGCTTTCTGGTATACAAGTCTTAAAACAGTT
The DNA here is from genome assembly GCF_011077185.1 of Oxyura jamaicensis. Classification (NCBI taxonomy): domain Eukaryota; kingdom Metazoa; phylum Chordata; class Aves; order Anseriformes; family Anatidae; genus Oxyura; species Oxyura jamaicensis. Next base: position 1,334,920 of record NC_048905.1, read on the forward strand.
TGACCAAGAAAAATGAAGGAATCCAAGGAAACCAAAACCACCCATACAATTTTAAGGGAACAAAACAAAAACAAAAACAAAACAAAACAAAAAAACCAACACTAATCCTATGTATTTACTGTCGTTTTATGAAAGTAGGTCAACATTGCAGAACTTCTTAAAACAGAAATGGGCATTTCAACTAAATCCCTTTGCAATGCACTTGGATTTTTATTAGGTCAAAGATGTCAATAGTTCATGAAAACATAGTCTGACATCAGTTATGACTGGACTATTTTTAATTTTATAGAAGTGATCTTTAATGGTTTTAAGGTACTAAATCCTTTACATGCCTTAAGGAGCAAATAAACCCTCTTTGGGGAATATGTAAGTACCTATTCAAGCATTATTGCAAAGGTTGTTTTGTGTTACTTTTTTTTTTTTTTTTCTCCCACTAGCACCTGCTTCATTTATAATAATAGCTGATAGAAACATAATATTTTCTAACTTAAAATTAAATAAAATTAGCAATCTGAAACTCTTTACTGGAATATTTATGTCTACTCTTCATGTACATTAAAAAAAGCTACATTACTATAACTGAATGACAGCTTTGCTTTGGTAAAAATAAGGAAATAGTTACTGTTAGAAGTTGACCTTTCTAAGGGCTGTGAAATCTGCATGCTTATTTAACCTCCCTGGAAACAAGGTGTTCCCAATAGAGATGTGGGGGATGGTTAGAAGATATAAAATTTGGTTCTCTGGTAAGTCAGAGGTTCTATCTCCATGTAAGTATAATAAGAGACAATGGTAAAACTGATACTATGCCATTTACTTTCTGCTCTTCCTGAATATGAAGCAATCTGACTTGACTACTATTTAAGTCAATGAAGAATATTTATGATCTCATTGGGGAAATAATATTGGAGTCTTTAAGTTCCTTATACTAGTCTGTAGGAAGGATTTGATGGTGACGATGTGACAGACTGGCAATAACCAGATATAGAATAGTTATTTATCCAAAGAGGTGAATTCTACTGCAATTTTTTTTTTTAATTTTTATTTTTAATAGGCAGAAATATGAATGAAGGAAAATATCCTTTGTGGTCAGTAGATATAAATATTGTATATTCTCAACTTCTAAGAATTCATACATTCTTTATGGGCTAAAAGTTGACATATTCCCCTTCCCCCTAACCATGTTTTAGATGAGTAAAAGCTTTCATTTCCTTTCTTATTCAGTCTTCACATAAAAAACATCATTAATTGTTTGCTATGGAAATCTGCATGGAACTCTATTCAAAAGAAAAAATAAATTTTATCTGTAAGCTTTATCAGTTTCAAATTTTATCCAAATACATTTTACTTTGAAAAACTCTTTACCCTTTTATCATGTTTTCCTACACAAACTAAATTAATCTACTTGAACAGAGGACTTTTAAACAGTTATTGGAAAAACAAATGTTTTTAAGGTGTTACTAAGTTACTCCAAATCAGCTTCGCAGTGCTAAAGGAGTAGATGGATAAGTATTCATAAGGAGTAGTTTTAGTGTTGTGAACACATGCGAAACCCAGAGTGCAGACACTGAATAACCTACTGATGTACTGTGATGGTAGCATGTAGTAGGGGAATCAGGTGCAGGATTTTTCTTTTGTCAAATAATTTAATTCAAAATATTTAAAATAAAGCATTATTACAACAGTAAAGAAAGAAAAACAAAATATTAAAACAAACAAATAATCTAACCATTAAATCTCTTCTCAATACAAGTGGAAACTTGTGAGCAGAGTTGTCTGTGATGGGCACATGGTGCCTTACATGAATGAAAAATTCTACTAATGGAAGCCAAAGCTCAAAACATGGACTGAGGACAAGAAATGACATTGTATTTTCATATTTAAAATGCAGACCTAGCATGGAGAATTTAGCATTATCTGAAAATTTACCTGAATGTTTTCTGAACCCTTCTTCATTTTCTTATGTTTTTATGCAGGCTTTGCTTTAAGGAGTAAAGTGCTGAATAAAATTCACAGGTGGAGCAAGACCATAACAACACTGAATATGATCTCCATAGAATAGTTCAAAACATTTAATAGTGCAACAAGCATAGAATTCCTCGTTTCAAATGATTACTTCTCTATATAAGAAATCTAGAAGCACATAATCTGTCTAGCGTTGTATTTGAAATCATTTGACATTTACATTTCAAGTATAGTTACTGTATCTCTCAAATAAAATCTGTGTCCAGTTAGGTGGACAGAGCCTTGCTGATAGTCAGCATGCATGTGTCTGACAGCTGGAGTCAGGTTTGATGCTTTTAGTACTAACTAGATTATTTTCAGGTACATCTTTACATCAGTATGAAAATGTAGGAAGTTTTGCCCTTGCTACTCTAAGGACTTTATTCTGATCTTCCAGCACCATGAAAGTGAAGTAATTCTGCAGAAGCAAACTGAACAAGACCAAAGTGAAAGGAATTAACTGAGACTTAGAGGTGCCATATTTAAGAATCTGCTTTAAATGCCTGTTTTTTAAGCCTATATAATAGCTCAGTTGTAATAACACTATACTGCTTAAATCTAATATGGAGCAACCTATTACAAAAAATTACCTAAATCCATTTATCATAGAGATGCCTAAAAAGACCAGCTAAAGAAAAGCAGTGTCCACAACTTCCAGTAATTACATGAATTAAGGCAAATGCATTCTTAAAAGCTTTACTCAGAAATGCCTGCTATTATAGGACATTTTTTTAAAGAATTGAAAGGAAAACAACAACAACAACAACAACAACAACCACCTCCCTCCCTCCATGTACCCTATGAAAGCAACACAAGGAAATTTTAACAGGCCCAAATAAATATATGAATAAATATGAATAAAGGCCCAAACCGTCCCTCGTAGGGGAACTTAGAATCCAGAAAGAGCACAGATGTGTTTAGGAAGCTCTGTATACAAAGTACCTATTAATATACTGTTAATATACTTCCATTCTGCAAGCATATAAGTATTCTGTAGCAGAAAATGATTTTCTACATCTGAGATCTGTTCATTAACAGCTTTTTATGGATCAGTCACAGGAGTATTACTGTGTGCTTGAAATAAATTAAACCCACTGGATAAATGTCCTCTATTCAGGACCAGTAAGCACCAAAGTGAGTTTGAAAGCTAAGTCAGTTTAAAACTCTTAATTCCAGTTGTACTAGAAGTAAAGATTCACAGGACACCAACATTCTATGTCTATCATAAGACTGGAAAGTAATTTGTTCACTTACGAGGTATCACTACATTAGGGGCCGATCAAGGAGTCATGACTTTTATAAATGAGCACCTCAATGTTCTGAAATCACCAAGAAAATATTCAGGTCAGTGATGTACAAATGTAACACTTTTTCTCTCTAGGAGTTCCATTTAAAGGTGCAGCAATCTCAAAACATCTCCCATGACACCCTTACATGGTAAAAAAATAATAAAAAAAAATGACATCAAATTGTAATGGAAAGCTGTTCTGATTTTAGTACTAAGAGGAGAAGGCAAAACAGGATTTTGTTACTTACATATTTCTACATGAGAGAGTTTGGCCATCAAGATTATTCAAATTCATGTCATTTGTAATGGTCTCTGAGAAAGAAATCTGCTAGTAACAGACAAATTAAGAGAAATTCAATAACTGAGCCCATCTCCTTTTTGGCCATAATGCTCACAGGGCTTTGAAGGCTGAAGAGGTAATAAAGATGATGCCGTGGTAACAGTCTGGACCTAGTGATTTTGCTGTGGTACTGAAGGACAGTGGGTCTTCTAGGTCCTCCGCATCACTTGAACTGCAAAAAACATTGGACTTTAGTACAATCTGAATACTTGCTACTAAACGTACTTTAGTTGGCATAGAATGTTTCATGACAACAAAAACATCACATGAAAATAGTGTCAATTGCATTTTAATATGGAGTGTCCCTGAGATTTAGGAGTCTCTCTGGTCCTTTCCAACTTGATGTCATGTATTGACAAAACCCACAAATCCAGTTAAACAGAGAGTATTCAAGTCAGCACCTCTGCTTTACATGGTTTAATAAATAAGCACACACACTTGTGAAGCTTCAGAAATTGTTAGGAAACTGTTTTCCTCAGTCAGTTTTCATATTTTTCTGCTTATGTTTCTAGATAAATAAAAATCTGATATGTTAAGGTCAACACATAGTAACCAGTAGTGACACCAAACTACATAATCCCTGCTTAATAATACAAATATTACATACTTATTTATGTATATATATTATAAAATATAATAATAAAATTATTACAAATTTATTAATACAGATGTTTTCCATGCATGAAATGTGAATTCTTTGATCTCAGAGGAATGCCAAGTATGGTTTTTATTTCTGTGAAGTGCAGCGTGTCCCTTGCCAAGCAAAGGCTCAGTTGACACCTGGATGAAGGGACCCCACAAAGGCTCCTGGATAGGTTCTCCAGTAGAAGGGTGAGGAGGCATGACCTTTTGCTCTGATTAGACTCAGAGCAAAAGTGATTCTTTCATTAGGAAGTTTAAAAAATCATCCTGACTTCCTTTCCTGGGAGATTTTGATCAATATAGATTAAACCAGAACATTCATGTAAGTTATTTGGTGATTTTATTAAAACCAAAAAATTAGTCTTTGAAATCTCCTTAATTTTAATCATTTTGATTAAAATGGTTTAGGTTTGGGTCTAAATGCACCCCCACTCCCACCACACCTTCCCTAAAGAAAGCAGATGGTTTTCCATGTGTAAAATCTCCAGTGGACAAACATTTTGTTTGGTGAAGAGACCAATTTTCCACTGAAAAACAGTATCAACGGAAATTAATCAGAATTTTAACTATAACATAGTCCAGACTGAAGAGGGGTGGGAATTAAAAGACATGACGCTCAAGGAAGTTGCTTCTATCATAAAATTCACACAAAGATCATTTAGTTAAGACGTACACCTGTCCAGAACACTATCCCTGGGAGGGGACAGCATTCAAGAATTTTAGAGGGTAGGAACTCTTACTTTGAGAGTAGACATTTTCACTCTCACTTTTGAGAACACAATGGTTCCTGCTCTAAGTGTGAAGAAGATGAAACAAAGAAAACCAAGTGTGCCCGTAGGACTGGGAGGGAGGACACTGTCCCCACAGCCGCCCAAATGGTGCCATAATCTGCACGTGCGGCCAGAACCTCCCTGACACCCTGCCTGTGTTTTGGCTGTGGCTGAGAGGTGCTGACACAGCACCAAGGCTGCCCTAGCATCAAGGCTGCCGGTCCACCAGTCCAACCCACCCGCCCGTGGCCAGGAGGCTGGGGGTGAGCAAGAGATGCAGAGGGGACACAGCCAGAATGGCTGACCTGAGCTGACCAAAGGGACGTCCCATACTGCGGGACATCATGTGCAGCAATAGAAGCCTGGGCAAAAACAAAGTGGGGGAGTTGGGGGTGAGGCTCTCATTAGGAAAGTGTGGATTTTCTTGAGAAACTGCTGTGCACATTGCTACTTCAAAGGAAACAGCTGAACATCACTTGTTGAGGAGGATAATTTTTTTTCAACTTGCTTCTGCATAGTTTTTTTTTTTTCTTTCTCTTTGATTAAACTGCTTACCTCAACCCATGACCTTTTATTCTCTCCCCCACCCCCCTGGTAATTTCTGCCCCTGTCCCCTCCTGAGGAGGGGCAGGGAGAGAGCAGTGTGGTGGTGCTTCACTGCCCATCAGCTCTTAGACTACCTCAAGATCACCCTATGCCTAAAACCCACAGTCCTTTTGGGCACACAGTCAAACCATTATTTTACTGTAAGCTTTACAGACATATGCTTTGTAAAAGCACAACAGTACCAAAATAAGCTAAGTCAACAATTACTTTTAGATCTTAAAAAGCTCTTATCTTACTGTTAATTTAATATCCACTTGCATCCAAGACTATTAATTTGGTTTACTAGTACATATTTATCATATGAACAGTGTTTTATGTCCAGCTTAGAATGTGCAGTTTTGGAGAGGACTATTTAGTGTAGTATATGCAGTATATGCAGTATAGTGGAGAGGACTATTTAGTGTAGTATTATTTAACTACAGGCCTGATTTTCCTTGAGGAGAGATGAGTTCTTAACTAACTTTTTGTGGCACATACTCTGTGGGAAAAAAATACCATCATTTATTTGAGTTCTATCATTATCTTACAGATGTTAAAACACACATAATCTGATACTAGAAACTACTTTATGGAACCTAGGTACCAAGGAAGAACTTTTCTCCATTAGCACCATACATCCTCAGTTTTCAATCTGTATCAGTCTTTACTACTAATTTCATCATCTCATAGCAAGCTCTAAAAGGGAGACAAGCAACTCAAGAGGATAAAAGGTAAAGACATGCCAAGTTTCTATGAAATAGGAAGATACCATTCATGACACCCAAGATTCTAAATCAGTGTCAATCTAACACATTCACAGAAAAGAATTGTCTCTGAAAGTCATTTTGTAATTGGCTCCAAATGCAGACATTCCCAGTAAATCCATATTGATTTCCTGTTACATAATCACGTACATGCCTCAGATGACGTGGCAGTTGTCACTTTGTTCTACGGTACAGTACAGATCCTCAGAGGTACTTTTCCACAATAGTTTCCTTCAAGGGCTCGTTTCTACCTTTTCATTTCTAAATGCTTTGATTAAAATACTGTTGAGGTTCCTGTAATATATAGATCTTTTATTTACCTTAGAGACACACTTGGGTTAATCTGTTGTTTCAGCATATCCCAGTTAAGCACCCATAATGCATGGTTTATTGACTAAAACGCCAGTGGCTTGCTGGGACCAGGTAGTCTTTCAGATCAGTAAGAGCTAGTGCACTTAAGTAATAAAATGACGCTAGAGTTGTTTTCCGTACTGTGTGTGCCAGCTGAATACACAGATTAATTAACCTCACAACAGAGTAATTATGCAGAAAATGTAATATGTAAGGGAGATGGTTCCAGTCAAAACAGTTACACAAGCAAGTATGTTGAGAAACCTCTAAAACCCCTCATTGTGCTACAGCTGGATTAACAGCTGTAATTAAACTCTCCGTACAGTGTTCATGTAATGACATATAAAAAGTGTTGACTAATCTGAGCTGAACAGATTAAGGAGAAGAGAGCCAAGGGAAAAAGAATATCTATGTACAAAGAGCAAAGATGTAAATTATAGTTTACTGTAAAAAAATGGTTATAGAACAACCAGAAACATTTTTAAATTTTAAATACACCAAGCCTCACTAGGTTTTATTACTGTGATTACATGTTATATAATGCAGGATTCAGAAGTGCATTTGAGTGTGCCATGAAGCACTGATGAGTCTGAAACTCAGCACTAGGGCTGCCCTCCCATTTTAAGTTTTGCTGAAGTCCCAGTCAGCCATCAGATTAGACTGAGATAACTTGGGTCCAAAAATAAAAAATAAAATCCATTAGTTTACTCAGTCTATTCATGACCAACATTTCCTTACTAGAAATATTTAGGGGAATTTCAAGATGGAATTAGCATTTTCTCTTTCTAAAAACAAAATTGTTTACTTCAGAAAAGACTTGGATGACTTAGCATCTGCAAGTGTCACTGAGTGGAAGATCCAAGGAAACTTTATATTAAACACATCTATTTTGGTCTATTTGGCATTCATTTAGCACATTTCTTAACCAAACTGCTTGATACTTCACAATGTAATCATCATTCTATAGAAAGCACTTATATCTACACTTTATCAGTGTTTTTTGAGTTGAACTTGTTATTGTAGTTATATTATTAGTACCATTCCATCTCAACTCTGCACTTCATTACTATCCAAAAACAGTTATAGCAAATAACCCTGACTTTCTAATTTAATAAAAATATCAGGTGTTGTTTTTACTTCCTAAACTGAATTAAATTGATATTAGCTTTCTGGTGATGGGATGCTTTCTTGATATAAGCATATTAGTAGTTAATTCTCTTGGACTGGAAAATTTGTTGGACACATGTTTTTCCTGCTTCTGTTTGGGTACACCTAAAATGGCCCCACAATGCAAATTAGAAAATTAACTTCTGCTACCACCATCTTCTTTTTCTACATTTTCAAGCAGAAATTAAACATGGCACATTTTATTCAAAATGGGACATAAGGGGAATGAAAATACAGCATTTCCATCTTGTTTCCTGGCATCTTACTTCTGTATAACCATGGGGAACAGGGGGACACAGGAAGCAGGTGTCATCATACACAATGAGGAAAAAAAGAAGAGGCTAAGTACAAAAATCAGCTGTCAAAGCCTTGAGGATCATTAGCACTGCAGAACAGATTCTTATTTTACTGTGTCACGTAATGTTTCTGAAGAGTAACTTTCCTTTCCATTGTAGGAATGGAGCAGGCAATGAGCTATGATAATCATAAACTAACAGTGGAGACCCCCTTGGCAGTATCACTCAAACTGCTTTGCTATTTTGAATGAGAGAAGGAAAGTTTGGTAAAAAAACACACTTTTTCTAAGCAAAGCAAATTGGATTCAAATTTTCCAGTCTGAACAAAGGCAAGAAGATCTTAAGCAAACTAAGCAATTCAGGTTACTAAACTTTTCACTGAATTTTTTTAAGAGAAAAGTGTTCCTGCTTTAGGCTTCTCATTACTTCCTTGCCAGATCTGCAAAATTTGCAGTTGACTGCTAGAAGCTAAAAGCTGGTACTAAAGTTCTCCTTTAATTAAGAGAAAACAATGTTCACAGAGCTCAGGGGGGTTCACTCATTTTTGCTAAATTTAAAAATTGTCAGAGGTGCTTGTTAACATGAGCAGATAATTATGGAAACTCATACATAAACATACCTTTCAGACAAATTCTCACTTTGTGACCTTACTAAAATGATTTTTAGGTACTGCTCTTACTAGTAAAGAGGTGCAAAGACTGAGGGGTAGGTGAGCATCTGTTAGTTCCATTAAGCAGTTCTGTGATTTAACAGCCACATTTTTCAAGGATCAGAAGCAGCAAATTCATTTTGTATATTCATCAATATTTTTTTAATTAACATAGACAACTTCCACCGTGTCCTTAAAACAGGAGATTTTCCAATCACTTCAGCAATGACAAGTCCTATTCTTTCATTTCCAGAGCATGAGAACTCTTTAGTGACTCTGAGCAAGCTGGCCATACAGTTCACCCTGTTGTCTTCAATGGCACAGGAGACAATTGTGAAAGTTTTCTAATGTAAGTTCTGTGCCATTCATTTACTTTTAAGTAACTATAATCTCTTGTAATCAGCTCAATCTTTCAGTGTCTTCCTCCACCCAACATAACTTTTGGTACATCTTTCTTAAAATGAGGTTATCAGAACAAAATATGATGTTCCATGCAAGATTAGCGAGGTATTAAACATAATAGTAATTTGAATATATTATACTGATAGGTATCACTGGATGATGCAGTTAAATGTAGTATTACTATTTCATTTTCAATTGTGAATAATCTGTTTGCAAGCATGTTTTGCATTCCAGATTATGTTGGTCAGTTGTTCTAAAAGAAAAGGGAAAATCTGATTTGGTCTAAATCTTTTCTTAGTCTTGGAATGGAGATTTCCACCCTCCTCACTGTCCTCTCTTTCAACCCCCAGCCCCAAAACCTAATATTTGTACAAGGCCTATCAATTAAAGACAAAAAGAAAGATACTATACCTTCCTTCTGTTGATTAACATCTCTTCAAAACAGTTGTAAGGAAATTCATGTTTCTTGTTTAATTTGCTGGGTGGGCTCAACATCACTGATTTCTCTCCCTACAGGAATACTGTAACTACTGATGTTCAAATAGATTTTAATTGTTCACACTCAGTTCAACATAATGAAAGTTTGAGGTTTCTTTCCAGCCACTAGCACACCTGTAACTGCTAGGAATGAGAACAGACAATGCCCTTTGTAAAAACAAAATTGATTATGTATATAAATCATATGTAGGGATGAAAATTAGTATCCATTTTAGAAACAAGAGGTTTTGTTATATATAAAATTTGAAAGATTCAGTTCCAAAGTGCCTGATACTTTTTTCCTAACATATCTATTATAAAATGCTTAAAATTGGAACAATCATTGTAAAGTATTAAATTTCTATATTTTGTCCTTTGTTAGAACAGTAATTCTTTTTAGTAGAAGATTTTTCAGAAGACTTTTCAAATATAAACTACTACATTTTACATCATCCCTATGAGGTGAATACAGGGTGTTTTTTTTCTTTTTTAATCAGGTAAGAAAATAAGTACAGAAGGGTTAGCTGTTCAATATGACATTCAGCACGAGATGCACTGAAAAAATATAAATCTCATCTATTTTATTTAAGGTTGTATATGTCAGCTGAGCTGTACATCAAACATTCAAAATTAGAGACTGCTTTAAAGACCTCAGTGCAACTTTCCAAGGTCAGATGAATCAAGACAGAACAAAAGTCAGCACTTATAGGTTTCCTCCTCTGTGGCATGTTTCATAATTACCAATAAAGCAACAATATCTAAGCAACAATATCTATACAATGAGCTCTAAGTGCTGTACAGTTGCAAAATAATACATTTTGCAAAGGGATAAAATCCACCTGCTCTTTTCTTAGCTGGAATTTGCCAACCTACTTTTGCACATTCAGCAAAACCTAAATTCCTATTTTAAAGAGAAATAGGATAGCACTCACTACCTAGGTGGATTTGCTCAAACATTCAAAGCAGTTTAAAGAGTTAATACACAGTTATCAACCACAAACCAGATAGAAGTATATCAATCCAGACCCTATTCTTCTTTACCAAAGGAAACTAGTAGGATGTGGAACATTATAAAACATGCACTAAAGCATAATTTTGGGTATTTACATTTATTTCCTGGTTTTGTCAGAACTCTTACAGATGACCTTGGGAAGTTCGTGATCTATCTGGAATTTACGTTTTGCGATTAAACATGGTAATGATTTCTGTCCTTATAATGCAAATTATAAACACTAAACTCCCCAAATCAGGGTCTGCCTTATTACTTTCTTATTGTAGTGAAATTCCCAAATTAAATAACAAAATTATCATCGCTCTCTGAGTTTCCACAATATATAAACACACTAAGAATAAACTGAGTCTTCCAAATCTTGCAAGTCAATGTCAGCAGACATTCTCTCTAGTTAAACAGAATGTCAGGAGCCTCTTCATCCCACTTACTCTGCAATTGGTGAACATTCATCCACCTCACTGTGGGTAGAAACACCTCTCACTTTCAGAAGATATGGTATTTTTATGCACACACTTATATGCAGCTGTTATTAAGAATGCAGTCACATCATTTTTTATTCTAATAGTGGGAGTACATAATCAGTTCAAGTGCTGTGCTAGTAAAGAGAATTCAAGATAAATTATAAGTCATAGATAATTACTATTAATAGAAAATTTGCCTCAAGGGGAATGGAGTTATTAGACAAACATCACTGCAGTGCTTAGCAGTTTAGGAGTAGATAAAAGAAAGAAGGAGTTGCTTTGGGATTCCTCTACCCTGTACTATCTGGTGAAGGAATGTCTTTTTTTTTTTTTTTTTTTTTTTAGCATCCTGCCTGTTCTTAGCCACGGTATATCATAAATGAAGATGTCATTTTAGAAAATACATGAGAAACTATAGGATGGTGCCACTGCAAGCCAATGAGACATTTGGTGTTGTTGCAGGAGACATAATAGCTCTTCAGCCAAAGCAAGGCTCACCCTTACACCTGCACACTTTTCTGCCTCAACTAACTGGCCTTGGTCAAACCTCCTTGTCAGGTTACTATCGAAAGTAGGAATTAGTTATCACAAGCAAGTTTGTGTGTACACAAACTGGTTGCTTTAGACTTCAGTTTGCAGAGAACTGATATAATTTGCTTGCTGTGTTAAGTTTTATGCACTGTACAGGAAGAAATCTGTCCAAGCCTGCCCTCCTCCCTCTCAGCCCTATTTCTGTTGGGCAATTGGCTGGCATTCTACCTGATGGCAGATGTTTTCCCTTTCTTATAGTATTAAAAAAAAAATAATTGAGAAATATCCCATTTGTCACCCAGATAAACTATCCAGAGAGGTGTGCTGTCTTCCTGGAGCACATGTCAGAGATGTTAGGAAGGCTCTGCCACAGCTCATTAAACTGGAGGACTACTATTCTCTTATAATCATTCAGGCTGGGTCCCAGGAATCTGTGACAAGAAAAATGAGGAATATTAAAAAGGACTTCACATCCCTGGGAAGGTTGTTGAAGGGATCGGGGGTGCAGGTAGTGTTCTCGTCTGTCCTCCCACTGGGTGACCGGGACTCAGAAAGAAGGAGGAGACTGGGACAGGTGAATGACTGGCTGAGAGGGTGGTGTCTGGACCAAGGGTTTGGGTATTTTGATCTTGGGCAGTCCTTTGAGAGGCCAGGTATGTGGGCAGCTGACCAACTCCAACTCAGGAAGTGGTGCACAAGTGTGTTGGGGAGCAAGCTCTCTGGGCTGATTACCAGGGCTTTAAATTAGGTTTGATGGGGGAAGGGAGGGAAGCTAAAAGTGACAGAGAAGTGCTGGGAGAAGTTGTCACTGCTGACACTTTTGAAGATAGTAGGGAAAAACCTCTGAGCTCTCCCATAGGATTGTCTGAGAGCTCCTCAGAGAAGGTAGTGTTCCCGATGCCCCATCTGGTATCTTCTTCTTGCATCCCTCCAGGGGTAACTGTGCCTGCTGCTTCCCTAAAGTGCCTGTATACCAATGCGCGGAGCATGGGAAATTGATGAGCTCAAGATCTGTGTACGGTCACAGGGCCGTGATCTTGTTGCGATCACAGAGACATGGTGGGACACCTCGCATGACTGGAACGCTGTCATGGAGGGCTATGTCCTTTTTAGGAAAGACAGGCTGGGGAAGCGAGGGGGTGGGGTTGCCCTTTATGTGAGGGAGCAATTAGAGTGTACCCAGCTCTACCTGGGGGAGGGTGAAGGACAAGTGGAGAGCTTGTGAGTGAGAATTAAGGGGTGGGCTGGTATGAGGGACACTGTTGTGGGGGTGTACTACAAGTCACCAGATCAGGAGGAGGAGGTCGATGAGGCCTTCTACAAGCAGCTGGTAGTAGCCTCATGATCCTGGGCACTGGTTCTCATGGGGGACTTCAATTATCCAGACATCTGTTGGGTAAGCAACTCAGCCAGGCACACACAGTCCAAATGGTTCCTTCAATGCATTGAAGACAATTTTCTGACGCAGGTGGTGGAGGAGCCGATGAGGCGGGGGGTGCTTCTAGACCCTGTCCTTACCAACAGGAATGGGTTTGTTAGGGATGTGACGTTTGGTGGCAGCTTGGGATGCAGTGACCATGAGATGGCAGAGTACAAGACGGAACTTGGTGGAAGCAGTAAGGCAAAACGCAGGATTACTACCCTGGACTTTCAGAAAGCCAACTTTGACCTCTTCGGGGACCTGCCTGGGGGTATCTCATGGGCTAGGTTGCTAGAAGGTAAGGGTGCTTGTGAGAGCTGGGCAACATTAAAACAGCACTTCTTCCAAGCTCAGGATCAGTGGGGAAGGGGGGCAGGAAACCTGCACGGATGAGCAAGGAGCTCATCAACAAGATCAAAAGGAAGAGGAAGACCTATGAAATGTGGAAAAAGGGCCTGTCCACTTGGGAGGTGCTGTCAGGGCCTGTAGGGATGCAACAAGTAAGGCTGAAGCCCACCTAGATTTGAGGCTTGTGAAAGAAATAAAGGATAATAAAAAGTTTTTTTTTGTTTGTTTGTTTTGTTGTTGTTGTTGTTGTTGTTTTTAAGTATGTAAAGAGGATAAGGATAACGTTGGTCACTTGCTGAATGAGGGGGGTGTCCTGGTAAGGAGAGATGCTGAGAAGGCGGAGATACTGAATGCTTTCTTTGCTTCAAGGACTCCCCCCTGGGACTCCTCAACCCTGGAGGGAGGAAAAAGGGTCTGGAAAATGGAGGGCTCCCCCCGGCTGACGAGGGAGTAGTTCAGGAGTGTCTGAGTGGGATCAATGCACACAAATCCATGGGCCCTGACAGGATGCATCCACGTGTGCTAAGAGAGTTGTCAGAGGTGATCGCCGAACCGCTCTCTATCATCTTTGAAAGGTCCTGGAGAACGAGTGAGGTGGCTGAAGACTGGAGGATAGCCAATGTCACTCCGGTCTTCAAGAAGGGCAAGAAGGAGGATCCGGGAAACTACAGGCCAGTCAGTCTCACCTCTGACCCTGGAAAGGTGTTCTGGATGCCATCTCCAAGCAATTGGAAGAGAAGAATGTTATGAGTAGTCAGCATGGATTCACCAAGGGGAAGTCATGCTCGACCAACCTCATTGCCTTCTATGATGGCATCACCAGCTGGGTAGATGGGGGGAGAGCAGTGGATGTCATCCACCTTGGCTTTAGCAAGACTTTTCATACTGTCTCCCATGACATCCTGCTAGCATAGCTGAGAAAGTGTGGGATAGAGGAGTGGACAATAAGGTGGGCTGAGAACTGGCTGAGTGGCCAAGCTCAGAGGGTGGTGATTAGCAGCACAGAGTCTGATTGGAGACCTGTGTACTGGGTCTGGCTGGGATGTTAACTTTCTCTGCAGCAGCCCATACAGTGCTGCACTCTGCACTTGTAGCTAGAACAGCAGTGGTACCACAGCAGTGTTGTGTCTGCTGCTGAGCAGTGCTGGCACAGCATCAGGACTCTCTCTAACCCTCCTAGGGGGTGGGCAAAAAAGTGAGAAAGAAACATCACATAGCCTTTACTTGTTTTGTTTTGTTATTCCCTTTCCCCCTTCCTCTTCCCCTTTCCCTTTTTTCCCTTTAGTTGAATTGTTTAATTAATAATAATATTTCCTTAATAATATTTTTTCTCTTTAATTAAATTATCATTATCTCAACCCGTGAGTTGTAATTTCCTTTACTTCTTCCCCTCCTCATCTGAGGAGGGTGAGTGAGAGAGCAGTTGTTGTGTTCAGCTGCCTAGCACCGTAAAACCAGCACAACCTGTGACTAGCAGTGTTCCCCAGGGGTCAGTGCTGGGTCGGAATTGTGTCTGCCCTCAGCAAGTACGCTGATGACACAAAGCTGGGAGGAGTGGCTGACATGCCAGAAGGCTGTGCTGCCATTCAGCGAGACCTGGACCAGCTGGAGAGATGGGCAGGAAGAAAACAGATGCTGTTAAATAAGAGCAAGTGTAGAGTCCTGCACCTGGGAAGGAACAACAGCACGTATCAGTACAGGCTGGGGGATGACCTGCTGGAGAGGAGCTCTGCGGAGAAGGACCTGGGGGTCCTGGTGGACGACAGGTTGACCATGAGCCAGCAGTGTGCCCTGGTGGCCAAGAGGGCCAGTGGGGTCCTGGCATGTATTAAAAGCCAATGTATTTGGCCAGCAGGTCAAGGGAGGTGATCCTCCCCCTCTACTCTGCCTCACCTGGAGTACTGTGTCCAGTTCTGGGCTCCCCAGTACAAAAAAGACAGGGATCTCCTGGAAACAGTCCAGTGGAGGGCCACAAAGATGACACAGGGCCTGGAACATCTTTCCAATGAGAAAAGGCTGGGAGACCTGGGTCTGTTCAGCCTGGAGAAAAGAAGACTGAGAGGGAATCTTATCAATGTTTATAAATACCTAAGGTGTGGGAGACAGAGGGATTTAGCCAACCTCTTTTCAGTACCAACATGCGAAGTTCTGCACCAACATGCGAAAAAACTTCTTCACTCACAGTGAGGGTGATGGAGCACTGGAACAGGCTGCCCAGGGAGGTTGTGGAGTCTCCTTCTCTGGAGATATTCAAGGCCCATCTGGACGCCTACCTGGTCAGCCTGCTCTAAGGAACCTGCTTTGGCAGGGGGGTTGGACCCGATGATCTCTCGAGGTCCCTTCCAACCCCTACAATTCTGTGATTCTGTGATCCTTTCACCTTGAAAAGAAAAATATGAATATTGAAACACTTGATGTGCCTGGTTTCATGACATAACTTTTGACTGTCCCACAGCTCCTCTAAACATTTGGTAGCTGGTTTCCTTGAACAGTGCTCAGGGAAGGATTACCTTTTAAGCCTGATGGAGCAAAGTCACATCAAGTCAGCCCACTTTCAGCCCTTAAGTAGCTGTCTGCTCTAGTATGCTTGGAGCACACCTAAGATGTGAGATGAGAGGTCAGAATGGCAATGCTTTTGACAACCTGAAAAATAAATCAATATCTTACTAACACACACCCTGAAGGACTAACAAAGAATAGATTATTAACCTGACACACCAAAAGGTTTTAAAATGAATGTCCCTATTATATTGTCCAAACTATATATATATATATATGTATATATAAATAATAATAATAAAAAGGCTTGTTTTAAAACCCTTTTACAGAAAGTAATAAGGAAGAGATCACAGCAATATTTCTTTTTTCTGCATTCAACATTTCTGGCTTTATTATGGATCCTTCCCCCCTTTCTGTAACTAAAAGAAAACAATATTTTCTCTAGCTGTTTTAAAAAATGACCTGCAATTGTTTTAAACTCATCCCTTTGTGCTATTTGAAATTAACCTGTTGCTCTAAACAAGAAGAGTCTTCTTCATTGCCTATACAACAAGAGGAAAAAGGAAGGCAAAGCAGAAAAATGAGGGCTGGGAAGTCTGGGTATTGGCTTTCCTGACAGGATCAGACAGGCTGTAGTAGGATATTCAGTCAGGACAGCATCTTTGGTGAGCAAGATGCTTTGTTTGCTTTTTGGTTGGAGTAGTGCAGGATTATATATAAACCTCTGTTCGTAATAGGTCTTCCTAAGTTCTGTCCTTAAAATACTTCCAATATTTCTGGCAATGACATCACATTATGATAATTACTTGATAAATTAGCCTGATTTCACACTGCTTTGCAGTCAAGGACTGCAAAAGGGAAATGTTATCTGGCCTTTTCTGTTCTAGACGTCCATAGGCAATGAAAGGATATAGAACATTTTTCACAGAAAATATCCTTGGCTTACAGGTATTTCACATTTCACAGAAGGCTGATATATGACCAATTTACAGACTCAATTCAATGTGATTTTTGTGAAAGAAGAAGATTGGGTAATTGTAGAAAACCAAGCATTATATTGGGCATCTAGGAAAAGTAGCATTACAAGCATTTGTGCTGGGAAAAATGAAAGTGGTGTTGCTGACAAAACTGCTGATCTCCAGATCACACACAGTGATGCAATAAATGACCAAGTATGGCTATTTTGCACCTCCTGATCATCCTTTTGAAAACTGATTCTTTCTGAAAATATATGAACAAAGATACAGAGCTTCCTTGAATCATAAGTGATAACAATTGGTCTTTTTTTTTCCCCCATGAACAGTTCTTTTCCTCACAAACTGTTTGCTCCCCTGTCCCACCCCCATCCAAAGCCGGACAGGGTACATAACCAAGCTGGTCAAGGCAGAAGGAGCTGATCCCTCTGGGCGACTGGCCTGCACAAGGAGGTGTGCTCTAGCAGCAGGAACATCAGAGCTGGCATAGTCACTGTTTTCTCTGCATTTTAGAAGAGAAGAATAGTCCCCATATGAATTAGACCATAAATCACAATCCATGTAACTGCATGTTTGAGTCTGCCACATTATATATGACTCCCCAGATATGATTCTGTGGCTTTGTGTTTTTGTTTGTTTATTTGTTTGTTTGTTTTAAACAACATATCTACACGAGCTCACAGACATGTAACTCGCCCTTTTGTGATGAACTGCAGTGCCAAGTCTGGCACAGTTTGATCATGCTCTGCATAAAGACATGTCTCAGAAGGGACATCTGTGAACTCAAGTGAGAGGCAGGGACAGAGCTCTCCTGCCAGCTGGCCGAAGGGCAGCACGGATGTCAGCTGGGAAACATCTGCTCTTCCACCTGCAAGAGTCATGGTGGCAAGCGGCTGTCAGAACAGTGGGGGAATATACAAATGTATATTTTCTAATTATGCAATTGCACTCTTCTGCCTATTTTCCATTTGAGAAAACTGAGCAAATTGGCACAACTAGAAGTTGGGCTTAACTAATGAATACATGGATCAAACTGCAGCCTGCATTACAGAAGAGAAACAGTAGTCAAAACAATTCTCTACACACTGTAATGACAGGAGTTACTATATCCTATAACTTGGAGTCCAGAACTTAATAGTCAAATTGTAATGCAGAAGAAATGACATGAGGAATATTTAAAGCCAGAGGCTACATTCCATGCTACATACAGATTTTTCCTCTCTATAAGTCACAACAGTCAGAAGCAACATGATGTTTTTTCTTTGAGACACTTCACAGAAGACATTGCTCATGAAATTGCGAACCTACAATAGTTTAATCTCTTAGCACTATGCCAAAGCAGTCCCAGGACGTACACCCATTTGTTCACTTTGTTGGCAGAAACAAACCTGGACACAATCTTCATGGTGTGCTGCACAGTCCTACTCTTAAACGCTTGACAGCTTGACTTCTGTGTTGATGCTGGCAAGGTATGCAAGTAGGCACTTAAGGTAGCACATGCAGTAGTTGGTTTTGATACTTGAAGCTTAGATATTCTCCACCAAAATACAGGGCATTAATAACCCTTTTATTGTAGTTTCAGACCCTGAAATACCTTTCTAAACCAAATAGAAAATAGGAAGGTGTGAAATAACAAAGACTGAGTAACCTGAGCAAGCCTTCTTGCTTGTAACATTGCATTCAGGCTCACTGGCTGAATAGTATATAAAGCTGTTGGTCATGCCTGAAAACCTTCATATGAAACAAAATTCCACTTTAAACAAAGCTATCTAATAATATATTACCTTCCTCATCCTACTACTATCAAAAACAAAACCAAAAAAAAAAAAAGATTGTAAACAGACGATGCTTTTAGAAAAGAACACTAGAAACCCAGGCAAATAAAATGCAAAAGGAAAGCTCAAAGCTGCTTCTACCAGCATCTTGGTGATAAATAGTAGGTCAAAAGCCTCAACAATGTGCTCATTTACAGAAAGTGAAAGGATCTGTGTTTTTAAAAGTGCAGTGTAAATCATTAGATAATAATTGAATATTTCGGAATAAGCCCCCTGTGAATCAGGGGCTATCTGCAGACCAAAGTAGCTTTGGACCCGAACTTGTCAAAAGCTCTCAGAGACACATTTTCAGGCTTTCAGTGTTGGTATTTGGAGCTGTATTTCCAAAGAAGAGCTGAGAATAAAGTGCTATCATTAAAACCAAAATACTAAACTTTTCTTTCAGGAAAAACAAGAAGTGTTACATAAAAATAGTTACAAATATTCAGGATTGTTTTGCTGTTGCTTTATATTTATTTTGTTGGCTTTCTTAAAGATGAGAATATCTCTTCCAAAACTGGTGTTTGAAAAGTGTCCTCACAAGGCTGACTAAAATTAGAATGAATAGAACTAGAATAAACACAATTTCATATTAGTTTTCATCGGTTATTATTTTCAGCTCTTCATTTAACTGTGAATGATCATGAACAAAATTTGTTTCTCTTACTAATGATACAGTCCCGTTACTCTTTCATGTGGGATCGCTCAGATTGAAACACACTAATGAGGCTTTCAGAGCTGAGCTCCTACTTCCTACTTTGAGCATCCCCTCAGAAATCACAGATTTGCTATTCATGGAAGCAGGGGAGAGGAAGAAGCTTTAGGAATGAACCCAGGGCAGGTCCAAGGAATGATGCTGAGGATGCACCACTGCCTTGTGAAGGGAGCAGACGGGTGGGTGATGGAGGAAGGAGTCTGAGCTACCTGCATCCAACATCATTCCAGCAGTACCTAAGAAGTGGTTTCTAAAACATATACAGCACTCCTCAGTTTGTACAGAATGATGCAGACAATGAGCAGCATAGTTCCATGCTACATCTAAATAAACCAGCTTCTGACAGGCCAAGAAGCAAAGATTCACTATGAATGGCTAAAACAAACAAACAAAAAAGCTAGAGGAGCTAATTTGTACAGAGGTTCACTTTCCCCAACACCTGTACAACAGGTAAAAAGAATCAAATACTATCACGTCTGGGAGCAAGCAGCAACTCAACATATGACACCTCTGCTGTTACCACATGTGCTCCAAACACAGTTTTCATGCTACAGAATAAATATGAAAATATTCCTGGAGCTGGTGAAGGGGCAAGGGAGGAAGAGACAGTTCTTGAATTTAAATCTTCTATACAGTCAGATTATCAACTCCTTGTTCTTGTTCTAATCTTATACTTGCTCCTCGACCTTCAGAAACTTAGCAGTTGGATGGTTGTTAAAACTGGTGAATTTATGTTTTAAAGCAGGTGAATTGGAAACATGAGAGATCATACCCCCCCCCCCCCCAAAAATAGCATGTAACAATAAGAAAACTCTCCAAAAAAAGCAAAATCTGACTGATAATTTATTATTGCATAATATGGTTTTGTCAAGGCAAAATAAAAGTAAGAAATATAACGTCTTGTTTGCAGTAGTGTCTTAAGCCAGCAAGACTAGATGTGTTAACAAGAGCCCAAGCAAGCTATAACAAAAAAATTTAGTAGAAAACTTATTAGCTATTTGTACAGTAGAAATACATTTTAAATCCTAGAATATTTAGGATGGTTAAAAATCAAGAAGCACACAGTTACAGAAAATATTTGAGACTGAAATTTATTCAGAGAAAAAAAGAAACGTTAAAATAATATAGTTCTTAAAAAGGACAAAAAAAGTCTCTACAAAGATTAACAGGAAGGCAGGAAAAAAAAATGAATATCAAACATCATTCCAAAGCTTTGAGAAGGTGATTTCAAAGGAAACTGTGAGATAAATGGATGACAACATACATATTAATAAGCCCAAAGCAATTCTCAATTACAGTTCATTATCATTAACCATTTGAAAAGTAAAAACCAGATAAACAACTCAGCCTACCCTAGGCAGGAGTTGCAAATTGCCTGGCAAGAGATGCTTCCCTCTCAGGAATTCTAAGTAAAAGCAATAAGCCTCTGAATGTAACACTTAGGATTCAATTCAGACAATGAAAAATACTTGGGGAAAGGAGAATTGAGCTGCATTGTCCAGAAGGACAAAAAGACAGACCCAAAGACAACACACTATTCACACTATTATCAAGCCTCCATTAAACACCTCCACCCATGCTGGCTTGCGTTAATTCTCCAGTCTGAGCACCAGGTTGTAGTGCTATTCCCTGGCCTATCCACCTTCATTTAACCTCATCTCATGTCCAGCCCTGCTCGTTCTGATATAGCGCCCCATCAGCAGGTTTCAGGGTCTGATGATTTTTTTTTTTTTTTGTAGGCTTTTTTTTTTTTTGGTGCTCAGTACAATAGAAACCTTCCCTGAAAACTGCTGACTAAATACAATTCCCATGACTGCATACATGCTGGGGATCTATTCACAGCACTCACTATACAGGTTCAATGTCAGGAACTTTTTGTCTTGAAGGATAACATGAGTCACCTGCCTCATTTAGATCCTGAATTAAGTTTTGGAAGGAACAAGGATAGCAAAAAGAAACAGGATTTGAAAACTAAAAGATCATGCTAAGGGTGGCAGAGGAACTTCAGGAAGCAAAGACTGTACAGAGTGCAATGTACTCTTTCTCACACTGGAGAAGTTTTAGCTTCCTCCCCCTCCCAGAGTCTGTGGCTGACTCTCCTGGAGCCTAAGCCATCCCTCAGTCACCTTGAGAGAAGCATCCAGAAATCAGTGCCTTGCAAAAACCTGAAATGGTTTAGGTGACCTGCTGGACCTGTAAATGAAAGAGCAGAGTGTGCATTGCTTTGCACCTTCTCACCTCTGACATCTACCAAAATGCATTTTTTTTTCTACAGAGAGTACGGCATCCAGCCATTATTTCACAGACCAGATGAAGCACCTGAGGGAGGTGCTGGAGCACTCTCCAAATCGATTAAGGATATTTGGCACCTCTGGAGGGGCTCCCAGACTGTTACCACTGACAGGAGGGCTGTAACTGTCCCCTAGGCAAGCCTCCTGTGGGGGCTTGCCCCCTGCAGATGCCGCAGCCCCCCCATGCAGCACAGACACGTGGTCCCCATGTGTGTGGCCCATGAGCTGAGGGATCCTGCTGTGGGTAGCACCTCTGCATTCAAAACTGCTACTTTCTATCTATTTCAAGACTTTGCCTATATTCAACCATATTTCATCTATATTCTAAGACTATTTAATTTGTATTCAAAAATAAAATAAAATAAAATAAAAGTAGTTCAAAGCTTCTTCAACAGCCAATTTATAGGCTCTTTTCCACAAGCTCATGTCTCATACCACTCAGAGGTAGGACTGCCATGACTACACTCCAGTTTGAGTCAGAATAAATGTATTTGTATACTCTGTCCCCACATCAAGAAAACAACTAGAAAAAGACTGGCAGAGAAAGAGAAGCCCTACAGTAATTTCATATTAAGACCAAATAGAAGGAAAAAAGTAATACTATTGAACCTCTCCTACTTGTTCATTCCCCTCTTCTCTTATTTTTATGCTTTTCAAACTATTCACTTTTGGCAAATTGTAAGCATTCTTAGTATTTTCATTTTCCAGTGTTATGAAATTTGCTCCTTTCATAGCTTTGTCTTATACAAAGTAGGAACCCATTTTGTTAGCCTCCAAATTTTTATTTTAATAGACATTTCTAATTGAAGCTTGAAAGAAGCCATAACCTGCCACTCGGTCAGCAGTTAATGATTCCCTTGATGACAGAAACATTCATTATAACTTCTCTAAAGTAAACTGCTTTAAACTTTTATTGCCATCATGCATCTAGTACACAGGGAATAAAGTATTTGTCTAATACAAAGATGATCAACTCTATGAAGATTTTATTTGTTAACATATAGGCCGGGAAAAAACTAAGAGTTTGTACATACTAACAGAAAGAGAGCTAGAAAATGTATTTGTCTTGGTGCTGTTTGGGTGTCTTGAGTGACACTGTATGATCAAGTTAGTGGAAAGAATTTGTTGAGAAATTCAATTTCTTTAAACAGAACAATGCAGTTCTTGTTATCTGTAATGAAATTAGGTGATTATCCTGTTCTGTACAGTATGGCCTTTATACTACTATTTTTTTTATTTTTATTTTTTCCCCTTCCAAAGCTGCAGTTGTCTACTTCTCATCAGAACTTCAACACAAGACTAAAACTTGGAACAGTAACCCACCAATCTGAAACCTTTTCCCTAATGAAATAAGCAGAATGGATGCCAAGTTCTATGCAAATACTTCCAAGCACCTCTAAGTGAAAAAAAAGTGATTTTCCAAACTTTTAATAGAGTAAGCAGGAAGTGTTCATCTGTGCAGCTGTTCACTATTTGTGTTAGGTCACTGATATTTACTAATAGTATCCTGATATTACAAGGTCTTAATTAGTTTAAAATGTCTTTTCAATAAAGATTTACATAGCAGCTTCTGTGTAGCACATAAATATGTTTTTTTTTGTTTGTTTGTTTTTAATTCACTGTTGGAACACTGTGGGATTCTTTCCGATATATTTTTTTTTTTTTTTTTTCTACATGTTTTGGGAAAGCAGAGGAGAAATAATTCATCTGGACAGAACCCTAAATTATGAGACATTAATTTGTGCAGATACCCTTCAAACATTAAAACCAGAATCAACTCTTTGACTGCAAAGGGTTCCGATTATATTTCTTTCTGCAATTAAGAATACCTTTTCAGTACTGAGATGTGTTGTTTAGGCAGGAGGAGACAGTGTGGAAATCAGGGAACAGAGAAGCACCTATATGGCCTATTCATATAATGTGCTCATCTTTTAAATTACCTCCCTACATACATCAACTCCAATGAGGCTCAGCTAGTCAATTAGTCAATGAGTAAATATACTCAAAACTGAAACTTTCCAAAGCAGAAATTTCTACATAGGAATATTGCATGATGAACAAATACAAAATGGTGATTTTCTGCTTGTATTTATAGCAGATCTACCCCAATTCACAAAACTTCACTAGCACGTCATATATTTATGAAATTTCATTTAACTTTCCATTATTCTTCATGGAGACAGTGTGATTTATATGACTTCTGGTCAACAGGTGACAGAGAAATCACAAAACTGTTTACCAAAGCCTCTGAAGAAGTCTCAGTAACAGTTACTGTTCTGTTCTTAAAGCCACTGGTAAATACGTTAGGAATAAGAAGGAAAAAAAAAAAAAGCCCAGAATTTACTTGATATTTTTTTTTCTCCTACACCTTTAATTAGAAAAGTAGTATCTATGCAACATTAAAGACCATTTTCTGCTTTATTGCTCAATATCACAACAATGTTGCATTGTTTCATGTCAAAAAAAAAAAAAAAAAGTATTTTATTGTACCATCTGCTCAAACAACTTCTTGTGGACTACCAAACCAGAAGTTTTACCACTGATTTTGATAAGCATAAGCTGTCAGACTTATGTTAAGAAACATGTCTCGCTGATGTGCCAGTAAGGAATGCGATTATGGACTATATTACACATCTATCATTTCACTGCTTTGCTATTGCAATAAGACATTGGTTCTAACTAAATGCTTTGAAGTCATCAGCAACCATGAAAATGGAGCATAACAAATGTGTGAATGGGAGACCTCTCCAATCTGGAAGTTAATTTGCATGAGATTATGACCTTGTTTGCATTGCAGAATATTAAACTGTTCATTTTAGAAAACACTAGCATACTGAATACCCAGGAAATGCAGCACTGAGATTTTACTTAATGGGTTATTAGTTATATTTCAGCTTCCCCCAATTTTTGCAGATGGGTGTAACATAAAAGAAACTATTATACTAGAGTGTACTAGAGTGTTTTTTGTTTGTTTTTGTTTGTTTGTTTTTCCCTTAAATATCCAGGAGAACAATGTTAACATGTATTAAAACATTAAGTTACTGCCAGTCCTTCATGCTAACGTTACACCAGTTTATAGTAATAGAAAAAGATAGTGGGTGTGTAAGAAAATATCTTGTATAAAGATATTTATATAAATATTTATATATTTAAATAAAATTACTTGTATATTCAGTTTCAAAAAAAATGCATATTGTTATTATATTCCTTAATGAATGAATATCATAAGTGAGGAATCCACTTAGTTTGTCTTCATTTAACAGCACAAAATCTTCATCATTTACAGCTCTAATGGAGTGATAATACTTTATTACACATTATGCTGGTTAGGGCTGGGATAATTAATTTTCTTCATAGCAACTCTCATGGTGCTATGCTTTGGATTTGTGGTGAAAACAGTGTTGAGAAAGCACTTGTTTTAGTTGTTGCAGAGCACTACTTAGACTGAGTCAAGGCTTCTCATTTTCTCACCCAGCAAGGAGGCTGGGGTGCAGAAACAATTGGGACGGGATACAGTCAGACCTAAAGAAATAATGTCTTTTCTTTAGCAGTGCTACTAGCGGTAAATAGCCTGCTTGACAGGAGCGGTTTAGTGTGAATATAGTTTCTTAGTTCCTGCTGCTAGACAATCTGGTCATCACCTTACCCAGTACAGACTACAAGCTAACCCTAAACCTTGCCTATGATAGAATAGGTTTGTCACACCAAAGGACCAGAGACTTGGGAAAGTCTTTACTGAAGCATGTCAATTTCAGATCTGTTTGGTCTGGACTTATTGAGTAGTGTTGTTTACAGGTTACATAAATCTAGCCTTTCCTTTGACTCAGCACATGTGGTTTTAGCAAAGCATTGCACCCTGGTGTTTTTTTTTTTTTTTTTTTTTTTTTTTTTCTTCTCTCCTTAAGGGAATAGTCTCTGTGTTTCTTTAACCTTTCATTATTTAATTCTAGATAGTATTATGAGGCCCTTCCCCAGAAACATTCCACCAGAGGAAATCTCTAGGGAGATATGCTAGCTGAAGGACTTGTGAAACAAACTCAGCTATAAGTGGTGTGAAGGAAGGAAACAGATTCTCTACAGCCTCCTGTTGCAACTTGGGGATCACCCTTACCATGGTAAGTTTCATAAATCTGGGAAAAACCTTTGGGAGCACCCATTTCACCACTTGGATCTTAGGTAAGAAGAGCAGTTAATTACTGGAAAGGCAGAAGCACGAGTTACTTAGAGCAGGTGCATGTAATCTCAGACTTGAATTAAGTCCATGGTCAGATAACATACCTGAAACCCAGGTGCTCTGTTGACTTGATCTGGCCATTCCCCCCTCATCCCACCCCCCAAACTTATATATAGCTAAGAATTATTTGTGTGCTCTGAATCATTTATTTTTCTTTGAAGCATCTAAAAATACCACTGCTGGAGGAAGCCAGCCATTTGAACTATGTATATTTAGTCTTCTCCAGCTGCTGGAAATGCTGATAGTATTTGTATTTATCAGAATTTTGGTTTAGGCTGCAGTTTTTTTCTTAGCAACAGTTGCTATGCAAATTATTCAGAGTTTTTGCTATAACTGATACTGGATGAAGATTTGGAATACCAGATTCTTAAAAATCTTTGCTGTAAAGCACCTCCCATTCTTAACATTTTGACGTGCTGAATCAATACAGTTGCTTGCCCTTCCTTACTATTCTTCAGCAGTGCAGTCTTAATACTTTCTAGGCAAAGAAAAAAATGGATTTTTAATATCCTCAGTATTACACAAAAAAGCACCAGAGCAGATGAACTTGTCCTTCTCTCTACTGTCATTACCACACAATGCTCAGTCCTTTGTGGCAGGGAAACACTGTTCCTCTAGTGGTATCAAGCCATGATAGGTTGTTTAAATTGTGTTGAAATTGCATAGTAGAGCTAGGAATAGAAGAATCCTGAACTCCAAGATTCCCAACACTTGCGGCAAGTCTGTAATAATGAAATACTTCATACTGCTCACCTTTCCCAGGTCACCTTTTGAAGGTATTGAGTTTGCTGCTATTATACATTTATGCAAAAGTATCTCAAACAACTTCACATATTCTACCAAGAAAATCAGCACGAGAACTAGCCCTAACTCTATTCCTGCCTTTTAGATGTAGGTATTAGATAAGGGCTGAGTTCTGATCATATTTCCTGTTTAGTGTAAGCAAGATTTCAGTATTTGGACTTCTCACTAAGTCAGAACTACAGCTGTACTACTCAGGCATTTTCTTTCTGCTAATAATAAAAAATCTAATGAGGTTAATACAAGTGAAAAAAAAAAATGAATTGCTCTGCAAAGAGAATTTTTTATTCAATCTGGAATAAAAAGATAGGCCACTAATAGTTTGAAAACCAGAAGTATATCTCTGGAGCTGCAAATCTGCACATCCTTTCCTTAATCAAGGAAAAAGAAGATTCAAAGCCAAACTTTCAGCTCCCTGTATCACAAACATGAGAAAAATTAGCAAAAGAATAACTTTACCAATTGAGGT
>NC_048905.1:1362320-1444148 GCF_011077185.1 Oxyura jamaicensis
TCAGTGGACAAGAGGCATTTGGTTGATAGCTCCTGAACTTATGCAAATATGAGCAGATGGGAGAACAGCAGGTCTGTTTATACATTTTGCATATTACTACAGAATTGATCAGCTTAGGGGAAAACTTCAGTTTCCATCCAGACTCAGTGGTAACCAAATCACCAGCCTCAATCTCCACATAACCACAGTTAGAAACACTAAGCAAAAAAGCAAGTAACTTGTCAGAGATAACTATGGGGTAAAAGGAGTCAAAAGACTATGCAGATCTTGACAAAAACTGGAAGAGAAGACAGACTACTTGGAAAAAATCCTCAAGTATTATACTTCTATAGTTCTGGCTGTGGTGATATTGTATAATGATTCTAGAGTTTGAGCTCAATCTCTACGTGCCCTTCTGTAATCACTGATTGCATTTGCAAGTGTCATACTGATTAGCTAGATTCTCACTGTCAGAGAATTGTGCATTTCTGCTTTGTGTAAACAATGAACAAGAAGTCCTCTTCCAAGGACATAACAGACAAATACATTATGTAATATTTTTCATTGAAGAAGTGGCAAGCAGAACATTCAGGACCTTCTAGACTCTCCAGCTTAAAATGGCAGATCAGCAAAAAACATTTGTTGCTGTGAAGAGAATAATCTAGATTTCAATTATTATGTTAAATAATGTACAATGGAAACAAATTCACAACTTACATGCTCCCATCCTTAAATGCTCTAAAGTCACTATAGCTCAGCAAATGGACTGTGTGCTAACCTAACCTTCTTCTGTCTCAGCTATGGGAAGCAGGCATTTTGAAAGGCACGACCATGAACCACAACAGAACCTTTTGTGCAGTCAGCTTTCTCCTGTAAAAGAAGGTGGGTAGAAGGGAAGCATTGCGGTCACTTCTTTGTGAACCATTAGCAATGAATTTACTCGCTGAACTGAACTAAGACATGAAAGGCTAATAAAAGCTTGTCTTGGGCAACAGTGTTTTTTTTAATCTCTTTCTGTTTCCATCAGCTCATGGCATTAAGAA
Organism: Oxyura jamaicensis; assembly: GCF_011077185.1. Lineage (NCBI taxonomy): Eukaryota > Metazoa > Chordata > Aves > Anseriformes > Anatidae > Oxyura > Oxyura jamaicensis. Next base: position 1,363,343 of record NC_048905.1, read on the forward strand.
CCAAACTCCCCCTCAACCCCGTCCAACCACCCTCTCCCCCATCATCTGACTTGATTCACCAGAATATTTGTTCCCATGGCAGAAGAGCTGCAGTACTGCACTTGAGGTGAACACTTCAGTCTGCAGTCAGTCTGGTGCAGGTCTGGAGCCACAGCATATGCAGGAAGTTACAGAACAGATCCAGAACAACTATTTTAATAACCATTTTTAACCAGTGAGTACCACTGGACGGCTTCGTTCATTCTTCCCTCTGCATATTCCTAATATTGGTGAATAAGGCTTCCTCCTGCCTCAATAATTTTTTGTTATGTCAGTAGTAGCCATTAGCATATTTAGGGTAACTTGTTTCTCCCAAGAATAAGCACAGTCCTCTGAAGCCTTACTGTGCTTTCTAGGTATTACATGCTCCAGAGTGTCACAAAATAAAGCTTTGCAGTAATGGGTCTGTAGGGTGAGTCACCAAACAAAAAATGAAGGGGAGAAATATGCTTTTGTATGGCTCTTTTAACCAAACAGAGCCCTTTCACTTAGAAGATTAATAGTATTCTCTGATTGAAGATTAATGATAAAATTGCCCTGTGTTCCTTTCTGAAGAGTGCCTGTTCCTTGCCTGAGCTGTATACTGTGCTCATCTAGGGCAGTCAGAAAAAAAGTAAAATATTTTGTCATTAAATTTTCAAAGTACCATTCTCAGAGCTTTTATATGCTATGGGTAGACAATTCTGTCTCATTATCATTCCTAGAAATGCAATACAAAAATTAGAAGAATCCCACAGTTCTAGGCATGAAGTCATAAGATGAGCCCTTGCAAGAGAGAGGAAACACTTCCTCTTTTGCTTGAAGGACTCAGCATGACAACCGATATTTATTTTAATTTAGAAATGAATAAATATTTAAGTGAAACATTACCATGAGTTAGATAAAAGACTATATAGATCATTATGATATGACAAATTTAGTATTCTTTTTATGACTTTGTTATAAGGCTATAGGATAATGAGATTCATTGAGAGATTTGAAAGCTGAAGTTGATTTTTTTTATTTTATTTTTTTATTTTTTGAAGGGGAAGACCCTTGATCCTTCCCCTTCCCAACCCTTTGGGTAGGAACCTTTTTTTTTTTTTCATTTTATATAGCCTCAGCAACCTCAGAAACCTAAGAAAACTAATTGCTTTGCTGTTTTTGAAATTGCTGTGAGCATTCCACTGTAGAGAAGCTGTTTTTCTAAAGCAAACATATGAATTTCTGAGATAGAAAGGCTTCAATTGACATCAGAGAGCTTAAGAATTGCTTCTTACTGTTTACATAGTTTTTAACAAGGCTGAATTCCCTTTGTAGAAATTGTTAGTGCAAAACTCTTTCACAGACTACAGTCACTTCAGTAATTTCAGTTGCTGTTTATTCTGAAAGGATTTAACGTTCAAAGCAAATGATGGTCTGCTGCAGTAAAAAGACTACTTCTTGCTGTGCCACTGCGTGTAATAAACAGACCAGACAGTTTAACAGAATTACAGCAGAAGTGATTTGAACAGTAGTCACTTTTCTAATATGTTTAGTACTAACCAGTATTGCTTCTTATGCTGATATAAGTCAGTGTGTGATTTTAATGTCTTTCTTAGCTCTTTTGAAAAAGTCAAATCATCCTATCTGACCTTAGTCTCATAACACAATAAAAAGCTAAAATTCTACATCCAGTTAAGAAGGTAAACACGTATCGCCATTAAAAGCTATTCTTTTATATGAGTCTGTCTCCCTCTGACAGTCCTTTCCTTCCAGTTTTGAAATCCATAAGGAAGGTCTGGGCCAGTTTAGTATCAGACACTATTTCACCTTCCACAAGGTTTTCAAGGTAACCAATCACTTGCCAGTCTCTGGCAAAACTTAGTCTTTTGGATTTGCACAAGTACACATACACACCAACCTTTGCTACTGAATTAGCATCAGACCTGAAGAAGTCTCCCCTATCAGACCATGACTAAGTCATGTTATATGGGGAAAAAATAAATAGACAGACCTACACATTTTTTTCTTCTTCCATAGGGACTCTATTAAGTTCCCATTGAAAAGGCACAAAGACAATTCAAGCACCAGCCCAGAGCTCAGAAGGACTAATGTTTCAGTGTATACCATAACACTTACACACGAAGGAAGGAGCTGAACAAGTCTATTTTCATCAGCATTCCTCCAGCACTAGATTTAGTTACCTGGAGACAGCTTGTGTGGTCACACATAGCCCATCACGGTAGTTACTGTAGCTATGAAGCAAACCTGAGATGTCATTTTTGGTTGGAAGGAAGGGATAGTTTGCTTGGGAGGACAAGGTTATACAGAAGAACAAGAGACCCTGAAAACTGGATGTTGTATAAGATTTTTTTCCCTTTCAATTTAACTTCCATTTCTTAAGACACAAAAAAAGGAAAACAAGGTTAAAAAAAGGAATCTGTCTTGGCCTGGAAATTCTGTCTTCAGTAAGTATGCATCAGACTGAGGACAATAAATTATGTTTCAAACATCTCTAACTGTAGCATTTCCTGTTATTTCTCTGCTCTTTAAACTGCTTTGTCAAATGAGTCTGTCCTACAATTAATAGATTCCATTTTAATCAGCAGGTGTCTCCCTATGACTAAGGAGAATAAAAAAATTGGTTAATTAGTCAAAAATGTATATAATCAAATAAAGAAAAACCTCACAAAAACTCCAAGAGACAGTCTGGAGATGATTAATAATTAACATTCCAATTTTCAAAAGGAAATTTTATTATCAGAGATGACTAATTTCCCAGTTCAAGACTCCATCTAGATACTACCTGTAATAGCCTTCCAGAACAAGCAGAAGAGCTCTTCCCAAAAGTTCATAAATCTCAAACTTTAACAGCAATACTTGCTTTCCAGTGGGTAATGTGAAACTTCTGTTGTTTCCCTTGTTTCATTTAATTCAAGGAAGATTAAGTGGATACTGTACAGAATGAATACTGATCAGAAACGGATGAATCAATTAACTATCCGTTATCTGAAACGCTGTACAAGCATGCTATATTCTAGCTTGTCAAAATAGCTTCCATCTTAAAACAAAACCCATAACAAAATGTGTCAAACCTCATTGATAATTTCCTCTATTCTCTCACCTTCCATGAAGAAATATTTTTAAATTGGGACCAGAGGCTTTTCTCACATTCCAAAATTAAAGAACGGTAGTAAAGATAGGAAATAATTGGCATGGAGTATATAGCAGAAGGAGCTGCAGTATTTTTTTCCACAGAATCAATTAACAGATTTGCTATAATCTTCAGTCATTTTTCCTATCCCTCTAGAAAGATGAATCCAGTTCACATTTCCTAGTGGTCATGGTCAGTAGAAATTACTTGTAGTTTCAACATCTAGAACTCTAACAAGTAAAAAACCATGAGTGACTGCAAAGCATAGCATAACCTTCAGCAGTAAACCTCTTTGAAAAAGAACTCGTGCTCAGACTGCCAAGTGAATTTAAATACCTCTCTAACAGTGGGGAGGAACAGAAATTCCCTGTACTGGCATGAGCAGGCATTAGCTACATAAGTATCCTCCTGTCCAGCTCTTCCAGACACTGCAGGACACTACACATGAACATAGTCTCTGCCAGAGGGCTCTCTCTGGGGCTCTCAGAAGCCCTTTGTTAAAATGCCACCACCGAATTGAAGGTAGGATTGATTTCCCCATCTCTGATGGAGTTCACCCCTCTCTGAATACTGCTTAATCATCCCTACTAGAAATAACTTTTCCCTGGGGCTTATGGAAAGACTTCTAAAGGAAAATACTTTTGCTTTCAGAATGCATCAGGCTGCCCAAAGTGTCAGGTATTTTTGAAGATGTTCCCAAAGGAGGATAACCTTCCTACAAGGTCTGTACTATTTTGCTTTCCCAGCTCCACCATCTGAGCACTGTGCTGGTATATTAGCATGCACAGCATCCCTTTATGGAAAAGCATAAACATTTTCAGCAAGGGCACTCTGTGCAAGTTTGTCTGCTAAGTGGGTTTGCCTTCTAAGATTAAAATAAAACAGTTCTTAGCAAAACAGATTCCCTGTCATTCCTGCCCTGTAAACAGTGTCTAGAGCCAGGACATTTTTATACCCTCTCCCTTAATTCCTGTGAGTTTTGCATACAGCCACTCCAACCTTTTAGAATTAAGATCTTGTTAAAGTCTGACTGCCCTGTGACTGCGCTTCACTGAAGCACTGGCAGCAGCATATTGCTGGAGAACTATCACCCTCCACTTCAAATGGCTCTGTACATCGTAGGCAAAGGTAAGGTCTGGGAGCAGATATATTACATTATCTCAAAATCACTACAGAAAATATCAGTGATCTGAAGGTTACACATGATAAGGGAAATTAGGCTTCAGTACTCCTGTGGAAGCTACATTTTAATGGGAAGAAGTAGTGGGAGGAAATATGCTGGCTCTGCTCAGGTTTTGCTTGCAAATTAGAAATATTAAAATACCAAACAGCCAGATATTTCCAGATTTCTCTTCACAAACTACAATTTGAGGAAGTTCACAAGAACACGGCTGATTCTACTGGCATGTCAAAGATTATTGTAGTGGTTCCCTTTTACAGCCCTGAGAAGTGACTTTTACAAGGAGACCCAAAGGTTCTGCAGCCAAGACATGCCTTCTGTTTAAAGGAAGAAAAAATGACTTACATGTATAGATATAGAATAATACAAGTTTCTGATGATCTAAGTTTTATTTAGTATTCATGGTTACAGGTTAGATATTTATCTTAGTTTTCTTTGAATTAATCAGATATAAAAATGGGACACCAACATACATGCATGCATTGCAATATATACACACACACATCCTTACCTGATAATAGTCCGCATTTGATTCACAGAACAGTGACCTATTCTGAATGTTATTTTCTTTATCTGCAGTGGTACAACAGAATCTGATTTCATTTGACAATACAACTGCATTTGAGGTACTTAAATTTCATCCCAGCAGAAATAAGCATTTCTCACATTGTCATGCAGTATGGATTATATACTTTGTTAGATCTTAAATACTATTTGAAATATTTAAAAACCTTTACACAATTCCTATTAATTTTATATTTGTCATTTTTCTTTCACCTTGTACAGAAGATCTAAACAATTATATATACACACACAAATATATATGCACACACACACATTACATAAACAGCAGATTCATACATCTGTAGAATATCTTGGGTTGGAAGAGAACCCACAAGGATCACTGAGTCCAACTACTGGCCCTGCACAGGACCACCCAAAAACCAGATCATGCATCAGAGAGGATTGTCCCAGTGCTTATTCAACTCCAGCAGGCTCAGGGCCTTGACCACTGCCCCGAGGAGCCTGTCCCAATGCCCAACACCTCTGGGTGCAGAACCTTTCCCTAAGCCCCAGCCTGACCCTCCCCATCCACAGGAAGAGCAGATGAAAACATCAGGACACCATAGATGTCTGCTTCCATACTCATAGGTACTTATACTTGATAATGCTAAGTACAGAATAGGAATGAGACTAGCAGCAAAAAGAGAATAGAAGCTTAATGAACACTACATTTTAAAATACCCACTGATATCTTTTAAGTGTAATAAATATAGACAATACAATCTCTGGCAAGGCTCCCTTCATTCCCCCCCCCCGCCCCCCCCCTTCAAATCTATAGTTAGCTTAGAGCAAGAGAACAAGAGTAGAAGCAGAACTGAAAGTGGGTATATATTTTAAGAGAACTAATAAATCATTCATCAGCCTTTAATTATCATACTCTATAATCACAGAATCAAGTGATAAGTATTTCATATCCAAATTGAACACTTCTACCTGGCCATTGACTAAAAGTGGGAAGCACTTAAATACTTCTGTTTTGTTTTAATTATAGGCAGCTCAATTTCAATCTATCCATTTATTATATCATTTGCATCTCATCCTGAAAAATACATATGCATTTCATCATCTTTAATTGTGTGATTAGACCAATGACACTACTATCTACAAGAATGTCTCTTATTTTTGAATAATATTACTCTGGTGCCAAAACAGATTCCTTCTGAAAATATTCACTCAAATTTTACTGTATTTTAGGAATGTTCTTCACTATTCAAATTTTAGAAAAAAATAAAACAAATCCCACCATCTCCCTTGACTCTTTATTGTTGTGAAGATCTATTCTTTGAAGCATGTTATTTCTACTACAAATCAAGAACTCTACCTGGGACTCCAGGGAATATATTCTGCTACCATCCCTGGAGTAAACTACCTGCTAACAAACCTGCATGCGCATGGAAGAAATGGATACAGATAATTTTGGTGACAGAATCCACGCTCATGGTTTTTTGACATGGACAATATTACATAAAGAGCTGGGTAATTAATATATAATTGGTACATTTTGTTAATACCTAGAAAAAGTTAATTAAGGTAATACAAACAACAGAATTGTTTTAAACAAAACACCAAGCTTAAGACCTTTACCACTTTGAAGCAAACCTCGAACTGAACAGTTTCTCCTACAGACAGGATATATTAGCAATGTGTGGGTTTGAATATCTTCCAGTGTATTTTTCCACTTGTTATTGTCATGCTCTGGTACTGTAAAGAAATTGTTATGTAAAAGATCATTCAAATTTTAAGTTTTAAAAAGAGTCCAAGGCTTTACTCTAGAAGGACAAGAAATATGTGCAAGACCCCTCCTTTTTTTTAAATGTTATTTTAAGTACAGCATTTAACCTCCAAGACACTTAAAGTTTTACTAACATAGAATTTGAATGCATAATTTTGATTGTTTGCCATTTATAACATGACATATAGCTTAAATAAACAGACTATCAAGATCATATAACTATAAGCGATTTTTGATATCCAGTTTAAACAATCACAGTTAAAGCACTACAGTTTCTGCTTTATATTTAGCAGGAGTATAAAAGTACCCTTTATTACAACATCTAACATGACTTAAAAATGTAAATGTATTGGTAATTAGATGTCCCTTGTAACAGGATTTTTTTTGAACTTGATGAATACTTGCACCCCAGAATGGATTACATTACAGTGCCCTCACACATGACCTTGGTTGACTTGATATTTTAAGAAGGGTGAAAATAAATCATTCAAATCTGTCTTTGGTATCAATTAACTTTTTCCTCTTGGTTTCAGTTGTATTGGAGACACAATTGGTTGGAAGTCTTTTTGGATAAAAAAATGGATAGTACTTTTAAACAGTACTATCATCAGACTATTTTCAATAACAGGTCTTATTCTAAGAATAGATTGTACATGAAGACACGTAATTTGTTGAAGTGTAAGCTGTGTTCTCCCCCCCTCCCCCCCCCCCCCCCCCCCCCCCCCAGTTTAAACGATTTAAATCAGCTCACAGTATTTAAATGGCTAGTGCATGCTACATTTTAATTTATACATTTCAATATATATAGCATACAAATGAAGGATTTTTTTTTCCTTCTAAGAGTTGTTTTTAATTTTTTTCCCTATGTGTAAACAGTCACTATCTCACCATTGGTGTCAAGTTCTGTCAACAAATTTCCAGAAAATAAAAACAACAAAAGGAGACCCTTACAACGATAGCCAAAAGAACGTTTGAGGAAACATTTTGAAGTCCTAAACTTTAGTCTAAAGAGTCACATGAACATTCATCAGGCATTCCTGATTAATTCAGCAGCACTGCTAACATGCTTAAGATAGATAATTGCAAACCATTTGTGGACCAGTACGTAAGAGATGTTTCTTGTCAGGTGCTGGATTTGTTGGGTCTTTTGTTCAAAGTATTTTCCTCATTTCTAGTGACTAAAGGAAAATGAAAGCACTCTATGCATCACCAGAAAATGAAACATCAGTTTACAGGAGGTAGCCTAAATCACAGGATTGCATTCTAACTCATGCATTTCAATCATTGATTAATGACAAAAATGGTTTTATAGATAAATTATGCAAATGTTCAGAGAGAAAGAGCAGGACGATTCTTCACCTTTCAAGAGGGGCTTTGTATTTTATTCCTGCTAATGGACTGTGTTGTTTTAATTATATTTGAATCTCATTATTTCTTCTGAGGTCTGATACATGTCCTGATTCTCAGTACACACTGACAACCAAACCAGAAAATACTGATTCTACAGAAGGATCTTTTGTCCTACTCTGACAAGGTAAACTGAAAGGTCTGTTTCAGATAGAAAGTGGGAGTAAGGCATAGGATGGGCTATATGAACGTTAATGCCTTGACTTGATAAATAGGATGAGCCACCAGTTCTGAGCATTCGACTTAATTTGACTAGTTTAAGAAGTTACCCATGTAGTCTCAGTTCTTAAAATAAGAAAACCACTTTTACAATCAAGACACAACAAATTAGGAGTCTTGCTTAAACTGCTTGACAGCACTTGCTCAGTAACTTCACCTGATTATAGGGGAAAAATAAATTTAATCTACATTTACAGCAGGAAAGGGAAAAAAAAAATCAGTGATACTAGGACCCTATTGAACATTCTGTACATTTAATGCTTAGGACAGTGAGCAGATCTGATGATGCGGACAGTACTGACTATTCTACACAGCCACACTGATTTATGCGGGGAAAAAGACACAGACAATTCCTAAAATATGCATACTTGCTATGGTATCAAAAAAAAATATAAAGACTTTCAAGCTTTGATTGGAAAATCTGAACACCTGTATGAAGCAAAATATTCAAGGAAAAGTTTCAATATTGCATGGTAGAAGTAGTAATGCTGAATGCATCTTCCAACCTGGGAAAAACACTTGAGTGTCTTACATGACCAATTATTTTTTCATCTATATAACTTAATTCAAAGAACAAGGAAACAACTGACACAAGAAAGACTGTTAGAGAACTGGGGGGTGGGGAAGCATGCATATTTTGCTCTTTGAAAAAAAAAAAAAGTGGTTAAAATGTAGAGTAAGTTATATACAGAATTATTTCTTTAAGCACCTTTGGCTAATTCTTCTAAAAGAAGAAAATCTGCAGTTTTGTACAGCAGATATTTTGTTCTAGTGAACTTACTAACTTTATGTTACTTTCTTTACTTTTACCTTCCAATTTATTTCTATACGGGGAGTGGTAGGAGACCAAGGATGAGCTGGTTCTAATCACTACTTGCCAAGGATCTAGCTTTAGATCGTAACCACTTCGTTCACTTCGCAGTTCTATTTGCAGCCACTTGGCGGACTGCTCTCTCAACTGTTTACTTTGGATCATTGTCTACAGAGAGCCTTCATTCCATGCTTTGTCTTATAAGAGAAACTCTGAAACACTTTAGCTACCAGAGCAAATCACTGTGTTATCAAGAAGTACCAGCAGTTTTGCAGTCATAGGGCTATTGCCATCCCTGACAGATGAGAGAAGTTCATGACACTGCTAAGAAGTAATTAAACATCTTGCTGCACACTACTAGGACAAATGCATCACATTCCAATTGCTTTATGATAGAGACTTAATGTACTTGATTATTTAGGCTTCTCTTTTCTTTTTTTTTTCTTAAATTATGTATATTTGTAAATAACACTGCATCTGTAATTCACAATGCATAAAATATTTTCACCATTGACAAGTTCTCATACACCAATGTTTACCACCCCCCACCAAAGAAAGAACCAAAACAGTCACAGCATTGAACCTGGCTTACTATCAAAATATTGTGGTGCTAGATATTTTTCTTTATTGTACCTTGAACTCTCAACCAATCAGATACAAATAACTAATTGTGTTGATATATTTTTATGTTTATAATAAGTTTATATTTACTATTATAATTAATATTTATAATAAGAATGTGGTAATAAAATAATAATAAAAATAACAACAGTCTAGACCTGTTACAGAACAGCAACAATATTCTGTAGACCTGACTTTAGAACCTTCCATTATGTTTGTGTAACTAAGTTTTACCTAAGTATTTATTAGTATTGTCTAGCAATTCACTATAGGACCTTGATTGCCCATTTTATGAAAAGGGAAAGACAAAAGCCATAGCATTTCAGTGGGTTTAGACAATTCTGTACTTTGTATATAATTATGCACATACTATATGCTTATATGCCACACTAAGTATTTTTATGTACAGAAAACTATATCCAAAGAAATTGAAAGCAGACCTCTTACTCTTGTACCAGCTGCCTTAGGAGACTAAGCAATAAGCACGCGTCTATATGATACCATTTGTATTGAAACTGTCCAACTACTTGATGCCAACAGAAAAATCTTTAAGTGACTTCAAGAGAAAGTTTTAAAAGCCATTTTTAAATCCACTACATCTATCTTTGAATAAATTATAACTAAACAAGGTATTTTACGTTTACTTCTGTTCAGATAGCATCTGATCAAATAAACGTCTAATTTCTAGGTGGTTATTAGGAGTTACACTTGGATTCCTCTATAGCCACTAGAAAGTAAAACAACCCTATGTTGGAACGGAATGAATCATTTTTCAATCTCTTAAAAAAGCAAACTGAGCCATCTTACCTCTCCGATTACAAATGGTGTCTAGAAAAAAACTGATGAATCTCTGTCATGGCTGAAGAGGTGTTAGATGAACTCTACCTTCAGTGACCTGAAAAACAGTTTTACTTTCAAAAAGAACAGCTGACTCCTTTACTCACTACTTACCATGAAAAGAGAAAGTCAGGCAACTTTCTTGGCAGCCCGTGAAATATTTCTAACAATAATAGTTATTGCTAAGTATTAATGCTGTTAATACTTATTGTTATGTATTAACAATTAACAGCCTGACCCTGCTAATATTGTGCATTCTCATTCCTTTCAGTAAGGGTACACAGAGAAGTAACTGAGAAGGTGGTTCTACAACCAGGCTCTGAATTACTCTTAAAAATACAGAGACTGTTTCCTCACAGCAGAATTGACTCCAGTAAGGGAAAAAAAAGGGAAGTTTCCCTCTAACTCACACCAGTGACTGCTACCCTGGACAATGTTCTAACCTCAGTAGACTTTCTCTTGATTTGCAGCAGTAGGAAAAGTAACCCTGATGCTTCTTTTTAAAGAATCACCACTGACTAAAGAGATACTGGCTGAACTCTAAAGCAAAGAGAAATTAATATTAGTACTCAAAACCTCCAAAGAGGTAAGAGTACACGCTGAAATGATTACATTAAAGTTTTTATGAAAGAAGAAAGTAAGTATTATGAAAGTTAGAAACAGCTTAATATTAAATAACTGACTTTTCACATATTACCTGAGCGAACCTAGATGTTTATAGTAGTTGCTTCATTTATTTAAACAAGGTAGTAGGCAAGGACCAGATCCACAGATGCTGCAACAACTCAGCTAAGCTGAACACAGCTGTGCCAGCTTGCGTGCTGGGCACCCAATCCAGACATCTACAAAGTTGTTTATACTATTCAACTTTAAAGTTACTGGTTTCAGTCTAAAATAGCATTTGGATCATTATGGATTATCAAAGGCCTTCAGAAATTGTATTGTTACAGCTTTCCCTTAGTGAGGTAAAGCACAGATTTTGATTACAACAACACAGTTTCAATTCTGACTAACATCTACATTCACTGACGGTGTATGTAAAACAAAAATAGGTGTTTTTTTTTTTTTTTTTTTTTTTTTTTTTTTTCCCCCCTGCTACAGCCCAGGAGTTATTTCAGCTCTTTTTGAATGAAAAAAATAGTTTCCTAATATAACCACAAAGCCCACTGTAAATGCAGATTTCATTTAGCAAAGATTGGCATATAGATATAGCAATTGGGAAGGATATTTTCAATGAATGAATTATGCAAAACAGGAAATGTTACAACAGTTAAGGAAAAAATTAAGTTCATCAAGCAGCACCACTCACATAAAAACTTTATAAGCTCTGCCTAAGACTGGAGAGCTCTGAAATTCAAAACATATAAAGCAGGTTCTAAACTACAACAATAAAAGCAAATGAACAAGCACTCAGAAACCAAGAAGAAATCAGAAAAATCCCACCTTAGATGCCTATTGCATAGAAACCAGGAGCCTGAGGCCAGAAAAGAACTTGCATGCAACTCACCCTGCTCTTATACTGCCTGTAAACGGCTGCCACGACCTGGGCCTTTGATCATCCTAGCATAGCAGTTTTTAGGATATTGTCTGTGTAATTCTCAACAGATATCAAACCAAATACAAACAATTTTAAAATGTAAGGAAAATACAGAAGAGCTGTGTTAGGAACATTTGGATAAGGACCTTAGAAGAGACAAGCACAAAAGCTGTACATAGAATCACACCATTACAACAACACCATTTTGTTAATGATTGTCCCAGTATATTCCCATTTTTTTTCTACAGCAGACTTTCAACTCGAGATCAAGACAGCGTATGTAAGAGTCCTTTGCCTGTGCATGACAACTGGACAAGCATATCTCTGTGCAACAACATCAGCAGGTAGGAAGCATATGGTGTATCCAGCTGGAAGGCAAAGTCATCAGAAGAGCCTCCTGGCCACCATCTTTAAGTGGGGAAAGATGTGTAATAGAGGACAGGTGAATCAAACATGGTGTGCTTCTACAGCAGTAGGAGCCAGCACCTGACAAGCTAATGAGTGTGCTATATTTGCTTCACAAACTTTTCCATGGTTCCTAAACAGTATTTGCAGGAAAGCTTCTGCGTAGCACTACACTCACTGGGAAAAAAAAAAAAAAAAAAAAACAATTGAAATTACAGGATTTTTGGCTAATTTAACTTCACAGGTTGCAGTATTCTCATTTTAGATAAAAGCACCAATAAATTAAATGTATCCAAGGTCACCAAAGAAGTCAGAAAGGTATGTGGCTTCCAAAGCAGCAAAATTCATCTCTGTATCTTAAACTCATTTAAGTTTAAGAATACTTATGGCCTATTGGCATTACCTGGATTTTTAAGTGTTTGGCTGAATAGGGGTGGATTAAACACATTTTAAGCATCTGTCTGAATTCAGGCTGAGATATTCTGACACTGCATCTTTTAGTTCAATCAAAGGCAAATATATATACTAGGAAAATAGTGAACTGTATTTTTCTCTGCTGTAGTTCTTTCTTCATTTTAAAATGTATTTTACCATTTCTAATCTCTGGAAATATTTATTTTCTTTTCATGTTCACTGATTTTCTTTCCCTGCAAGTAATAAGTAACAAGGGCCTATTAATGGACTGAATGTTCTATTGCTATATAAATTCTTAAAAGGAAAAAAAAAAAAAAGTTTCAACTTTCAGGAACTTTGAAGGTTCTAGAACTGTCTAGTTCTTCTGTTTACATAGATTTTACCTGTTCTGATTTTAGGAGAAATCATCGTTATGGATTGATTTTGTTTCTTAAGTAACTACAAAATTACAGGGTAGCTCATTGGTCCATAGGAATATGAACTGTTGTTTAGGAATATGAACTGTTGTTTAGTACACCAAATTGTCAGTCATGATTCAAAGATTTGAGTCTCAAACAAACCTTTCCTTCCAAATGTTGAGCTGGAAGGCAATGAGCCACAAAATCACTCACTGCTGTGAACAGTAATAATTGAACAGTAGATTAAGAGCACACTCCATCCTCTGTGGAAGAGTTTTCTAGATGTAGTAGTTTTGCTAAATTTACACTAACGGTTCTATGAAAGCACCAGGAAGTTGTAGAGATATACAGTAAATACTTCACTTCCTCAGAAGCAGTGAGTTAGAGAACAGGGAATAAAAACATATGGTGTTTGTATTCCAATACAGATAGATCCAGATGTTGCAAGAAAAACTTCCTGAAAAAGATCTCATCAGTGATCACCACTGGATTTACCAAGCTCCCGTAATCCCTACAAGCTCCCAATTTTAACCTTTGTTGTTTCTGGTGATTTTTGTTAATTCTGCAGTGGCTTTTCTTTGTTTACTTCGTTTCTTTGTTTTTAGAAAACAGAAGATTATCACATTCTTCATTTCTGACATCAGGCGATAATTCCTATTAACTAGGAAAGAATCCTTCATTTCTGGCTTTCCAGGTTGATGTTTGGCAACAGCAAGGGAAGGCATAAAAAATTGCTGTTTCTGTGGATTAGAAATTCTGAGAAAGTAAGGTTTTCCATTTGAAACATCACATTTGGAGACTTTAAAAATCATCATCTCCAAGTTTCCAGGCATCAGGTATTTTAAATCTTTATTCCATTTTTAATAGATAATGGGGTTCAAAGACATGCCACTTTCAATTTTCAACACAGATCTAGAAAGCTCACATTTCTTTAATGGGCATTGTATCTCAGATTGACTCTTTGAAAATAGTGCAACTTGGTTTTGTGAAGATTCTCATTTGTATTTCCGTGGAAGTTCTCTTTCTACTCATCTTTTGAAGAGGAAAGAGGCACTGGATAGAACCCTACTGTGAACTAAAAGAGGTGTAATGAGAGTGAACTTCTATTTGAGCTCATCATGTGCCTTTTGTAAAAACATGAGGTGACAATGATATGTCCTGCTTTCTTTACTGTGGCTGTAAAATAAATGAAAAAATAAAGTTAAGGAACACTTTTATTATGTCTACTGAAGGGCCAATAGCTATTCTTTGATATATTTCTGAAGCACATTAAATTATAAATCAAATTCAAATCATATATTTAACAAAATATTTCTGTTTAATCACACAAGCAAGACTTGTAAATAACAGAGTTCAAAGCTCTGGAGCAGATGGGCTTTCTGTTTTAATTCTTCATCTGATCTGATGTGTGCTAGTAAATCTCTGAGTTTCATTTGCTTCATTCAAATCCCTTGGCTATTCAGGACACATTGTGTCTGTTGTAGAATGTCAGTTGTTTTATATAGACTCCTAAACTAAAACAAAACATAAGTATATTTAGCACATACAAAGAATAATATGAAAAACAAAATGTTGGAAAAAAAAAAAAATCCTGTCCTGGTGACCTGTATAAATCCTCTGTATAGGTGTTATGCAGACATTCAAGCAATAGGCCAGATTTTAAAGAGTTTACTAGAAATTCAAAAGCAAAAAATAGTGGTAAATTAGGAGTTAAATACTTTAAGCTTTTTCACTACTATAAAAATCTTTCTCTATGCCAATTTTAATTTAATTTAATTTATTTATTTTGCCAAAATAAGATTCAATTGGTTTAACTTTATTGCTAGTAATCACTTACACTAACTTTAGGGCTCAGAGCACTGCACGTAGGAGTTGTGCCAAGTTAGTTTGGGCTGACTGTTTAGATTTAATAACATTGTTTTTAAAGGATTTAGCTCTTTACTATCTTGTAACATCATAGCATCTTTTTGAAAACTTTCTGAAATCATAAAGCTGGCTTGGAAAAAAATAATCTTCTTGATCTCTTCTTTTCAAATGTGACTATAACACTTTCCACTGAGATGCACATCAGCTTATATTGAGTTATCAACAGATCTGTAGTGAATCCCTAACAGTCTTGGACTTGATAAATGCATTACCCTTAGTGGTGTTTGGGTAGGACAGGGAAAGAAAATAAGCATCACACGACATGTGTCTTTCCCTTAGCACTTGTTCTTTGAAAGAACATTCCTGTTGCTAACAACAAATTATATTTGTCTTTAAAAGACTAGACATTTCCTTCTGTGCTTTTTTCCCTTAAAAGCCAGCTATTTTGTTACCACAATCCATCACAAAACAGCCTATTTGTTAGATTACATCAAAATATTTTTAGCATTTACTATGGAATGACATGATAACTGTGATAACAGCCCTTGAAAAGAAAAGAGAAAATCTGGGTTACATGTGAGCACTGATGGACAGGAATCTCAGCCATGGAGGAAAAACAGTTTTGTCCTACTTTCTGAGCAGATGAGAATTAGAGACAGAATGAGCCACTTCCAATTTTAGGTCAATATTTTCACCCAGGGAGAATTCTGAAAAACATGTCATCTTTTGGCATGCAGCACTCATGTCCATGGAGGCAAAAACCATCCTGTATAACCCTTGACACTTTTCTAAAATAAAAACAGTTGCCATTGTTTATATACCATTTAAAATAATGCAAGAGGGGCAAATGTGGGATGTGAGGTTATGTCTCTTTGGCTCTGAAGCTATTCCAGCTACCCATTTGCTCTTTATGGCACAGAGGTGCATGAACCTCTGCCATTGAATCATTCACTTTTTACTCCGTCCGTCTCTCTGTTTACAGACACATAAATAAAGCAAATATACATAAAATTTATTTGTTCTTATGAAATGAAGGGGAAAGTGAAATACTGGAGCTACGCTGAAAATGTATTTATTTTTGCAAACACACTATTTGTCGAGACTAAAAGAGATTCTGTGTCTATACGCACACAAGGTCATTGTAGATAACTCTCATTGTAGATAACTCTCTAGAGCCAGGACAAGGAATCTGAGTGGTTTTACAGCACACAAATTCCATGTACTTTAACAACAACAACAACAACAAAAAAAAAAAAAAAAAAAAACTTGCACTGTTTTTATACACTCAGGTAAGGACCCTAGCATACTTGTTGCTTAAGCAAAACTGACCTTTCATGATAAGAATAAAAGCATAGTAAATATTTTAGCAAAGAACGTGAAAACATTGCATATTTGGAAAGTACCTCTAGCCACTAAAAACAGTCTGCATGTTCGTGATTTGAAAACTCATTATTTAAAATTCCCTTAGAAAGTCACTAGGTTTTCCTGTTCCCTACTTTTCTGTGCACTGCTAACAACCTTGAAGAAAACTAAGATGAACTACATTGGAGATGCCAGGAAACAAAGTAAAAAGTCCATTGCAGATCTCTTTAAAATAACCTGTGGCTATTTAATGCTGATCATAAGAACTGTCAGGACTTGGTGCACTAAGGGACTTTGATTAAAAATAATAAAAAAAAAATAATAAAAAAAATGCTTTCCTTTTGCTTAGGGAAATCATTGAAATCATTGCAGTGTTTAGCCTGTTGTAAGTCAGGCATTCATCCAAAATGACTGCCACCTTGGAAGTTATTGCCAGCCTTAGCTATGAATGTCATTGGTTTGTAGGACTGAATCAAATCCTTCTCATGCTGTTACAAAGACAAACAAATCGTGATCTGTGAGGACGTGTAGACTGTGCAATATTTGATTTTAAAACCTGGGTAAAGCTTGCAATAGATAGGTTAAGTGTGACATAGGATACTAACTCATCTCTGGCAAAATATGTGGATTTTGCATCCCTTGGAGCAGCATCATAAGAAGGAGCAGAAACTGGATCAGTGATGGCAATAGGATGGGAAGAGGGAAAGTAAGCAGTATTTGAGATCCAGTAGGTGCATGTGATACGAGGATTTTTCTCCCCCCATGGATGGTGGTGGTGCCTTATAAGTAACAGATACCGAGGAGTTGGTATTATCTTTACTCCGAGCGGAGCTGAGGCAGCTGACCATGCTGCGCTCCCAGCACTTCGCAGCGCCTGCCACTTCAGCAGAAGGCTGGGAGCGATGAGAGGTGCCTAGAGCCCCGGTGCCCGCAGGTGAGCGGCTGCGCGGCGCGCTCGCGGGGCGTCTGCACCCAACTTTCTACTGCTTCTCCGCACGAGTAGCGACGTCCTCCCAGCGCTCCTGCTTTGCTCCCGGAAGCCGGGAGGGTCCCGGGGGGTCCCAGCCCGGCCCTGCTCCTCCGAGCCCACGCGTGGCCCGGGCAGAAGCGGGAGTCGGAGGGAGCTGCTCCGGCTGCAGCGCCCCGAGGGGCTGCGAGGGGCGTACCCGGGGGACACCGGGGGTCGGGGGGGCAGACTCAGGGCACAGCCTTGGGGCCGCTCCCTGCAAACGCGGCGCCCACCGGCAAAGGGTGTGCGACAGTGCCGGGGGGGAGGGGGGCGCAGCAGGTCCCGGAGCCGGTTTCCTCGGGGTCTGGCCCCAAACGCAGGTTACCTGTGGTTAATTAGAATTGCAAAGCATCCCTGGCCCCATCTGGCTACATGCATAGGCTACCGGCCCGGCTCGGTAAGCATATACGATCTATAGGCGCACACGCGTAGTGCTGCATCTTCTACGTTTCCAGCTAGCCTTCATTCATCTTTGTGACGCGATTAAATGTTTGATCAAAGGTTGAACGCTAACGCGAGCCGGTTGTAATTTTGCAATTCACGGCCAATAAAATAGAGTGTTTTGTAAACTGCAGGTGTCAAAAGGCTCCCAGTCCAGCCTCCCCCTGCGCAGCCGTGCGGCTTCCCCCCCAATAACAATAATGTTGCAGATTGGAGAAGGATTTGAGGCTGCAGTCAGGGAGAAAGGGATTAGGGCGAGAGCACTGGAAGTTAAATTGTGCTGCATATAAAAAATGGGCGGATTGGTCTCTAGATGAGAGCTTGGTACCACCTTCCTTTCTAAAATAAAATCTCTCTGGCATGAAGTCACAGCCTATTTCACATCCGGTTTACCCTGGGACGTATTACTACTGTCTTGCTAAAGAGAAAGCTTTTGTTGTAGAGAGCGGCGGCCGGAATATCGGCAAGGGAGATTTGGTTGCTAAAAGCCCGGAGGAGCGGAGCAGCGGCGACGCCGGCGATGGCCGAGGCGGAGTGAGCGGCGGGGCCGGAGCCGCGCAGCCTCCGCGGGCGGGCGGGCGGGCGGGGACCCCCGGCACAGCCGGGCAGCGGACCCGCGGGGCTCCCGGCAAGGGCGGCTGCACTCGAGCGCACCCCCGCGCACCCCGGCTGTACTCGAGCGCGCCCCCGCGCACCCCGAGCGCGCCCCCGGCTGCTGCTGCGGGTTCCGCGGCCAGGAGCGGCTCCTCCGCCCGCTCTCCGCAGGTACCGGCGGCTGCTGGCGTTTGCTTTTTTGCCTCTCTTCCCCTCTCCCTCTCTCTCTCCCTCCCTCCGGCTGGAAAAGCCGCAGCGATCGATTGGCGGTTAAATTTATTTAGGGTTCTTTACCTTTGAGCGTGGACGGATTTGCACCGCTCCCCTTGGAAAAGGTTTATGGGGTTGGGGGGTTTTTTTTTTTTTTTTTTTTTTTTCTCTCTCTCTCTCTCTCTGAGGGAGGCGGTGGGAGGGGTGGCTTGCTCAGGGTGAGGGGGAAATACAAAGTTGAAATGCCGGGAGGAAAACAAGTCGCGATTTGCACCTCAACTGTGCAGATCTCTCACGGGGGTCACAATGCATCAAAATGCCTATTCTTTTTTCCCTTTTTTATTTTTTTTTCCTTTTCTTTTTTCTTTTTCCTTTTTTTTTTTTTTTTTCTTCCTTCCAGTGGGCTCTGCTGGAATTCTCCCAGACGCATGGCTTTCTCCCATTTTGAAGGGGAAAACCAGCGCTGGTTGCACAGGCGGTGCGGGCTGGGGGAGGCCGGGGGCAGGGGCTGCTGCTGTCTAACGCTCCTTGCAAGTCTTTAACGTTTGTTTTTTCCAGCTGCAAGAAACTTTCCTTCTCCGGGATTTTCAGTGCCTTTATGGGTCCATTGAAGCAGGGGCTGGTGTTGGGGGGCTTGGAGGGGAGCGCACGCAGAGCTCAACAGATCAAGATAGTTCAAAATAATTCACTTTCCATTCATTCCTTATCCTGAGAAGGCTTTTGCAAAGGCAGAAGTTGGCAGGACTCAGACAAAGCAAATTTTGAAGCCACAGATGTTGCCTCTCTCTGTAAGGGGCTGATCACAGCGCAAGTTGAGATGCAGTCTTGTCCCTGAAAATCTTTATTCCTGCTTTCCTGCCACATCCAGCTCCTTTCCACCCAGTTAGTTTAGCTTAGCTTAGCCCTACTCAATGCTTATCTGATGATCATTTGTCTGTAAACGCATTAATTATGTCTCACTGCTTACATGCAGCTTTGTAATGATATTTTATTGATTTAAATTGTCCCTGAGAGCATGCAGTGAATTGGGGTAGCTTTATAAAGATACAAAACATTTCCATGAACAGTTCTTCATATTCTCAGGCACTTGGAAAACTCCAGTTCACTACCGATGGGGAAAACACATACTTCAGATTTTGTTTATTTAATGTAATGAATGCTAAAAAATCAACTGGATTCCTGCACACAATATAGATATGTAAAGAGACCTGCAGCATCTCCTGGGTAATCAGTTGAATCTGGAATGCCAAACCCACAAATATCAGCTAACTTTGTATTCGATGATTTGTTGGAAAGTAAAAGAAATGTTCTGAGTTTTATTATACTCAAAGGTAAGCTGAGAGTAACTCACTCTGGGGAGAGGACAGGAAATGTTTGGATAGGAGGAAAAGGCTGCTAATGCAAAAACACTTCCTTGCAGCCATCAGAGACTGGTAGAGACTTAGGAGATGGTGTGTAGGCTGTCAGCACATGGTTTCTTTATGAACTGTGCCCTTTAGCCTGACAAAAATGTTAGTGTGCATACCTAGCAGCAGATTTCAGTCAGAATCTGATGATTGTACTCCTTCTCTGACACAAATATTTCAGGGAAGGGGGAGCAGTATTACCTGTAAAAGAAAGTTGCTTCCTTCACACCAAAGCGAAGTAGTGGCTGAAAGGGAAGCACCACTCTCCTCAGTCACACAGCCACATGCTGACACCTTCCAAGAGCTGTGGAAGGACTCAGGCTGGTTCAAGTCAAACAAGAAACAATTACACTTGTTCTCTGGAAACATTAGGGAGCTGCCTTGTCACTTTTGCAACACAGAGAAACTGAGTAAGAACTCTAACAGACTTTGGGGACAGCAGCTTTAACTTGTAATTGCTTTTAAGTTCAAGAATAATGCTGACAAGAATGCTTCCTTACCACAAAATGAATCCCACACAAGGCTTCCATGTCCAAAAGCAGAAAGTAAACAAAACAGCCAAGGCCATGCTCCCTTATACGTGAATGACATGAGATATAGTATTGTGAGGTCATTGTCTGACATCAAATTATTCTGTAAAAGTTGCATAAATTGGATGTTCATTTTTCACAGTACCTGCTTTAATGCAGGAGTCATTGAAGATTATTTTCCTTCCAGTTTCAGAGTCCACCATGAAGAGAATCCTGGTGCTTTGTGACTGCCTCTGGGCTTGGAGCCTCCTCCTGAATGCACTGACTGAAAGAAGGTGAGGAGATACTTTTTAATGCACTTACATATTTTAGGAACCTTGCATTTAATACAGCAGCATAAAACAAATATTTCAAGGGCTGTGCTACTACTCAGTGAATTGGGGAAAGTTAATCCCTGTTCAAATCCCAGCTAAACCTAAGAGAAGATTGAAATAAAACTGCAATTTGTTTGCGTAATATCTTTTTTTTTTTTTTTTTTTTTTTTTCAATATTGTGAATGAAACAAAGGAAAAGCTATCTGAAACAAATTAAACTACTTTACACCTAGGCAATTCTTTATACTCTTATGGAATGACTGCTCAGAAATAAAAGTTTCTTTAGAGGAAAAAAAAATGTAATTTAGCTGTTTTTTTTTTTTTTAAATTTATTTTAAAAAGTAAATTTAAGTGCTACTTATTAACTTTATTATCCCTACAAGCAAGGAAAAACTTTCATGTTTTGGTTGGATCGGGATTGTGACCTGACTTGCAAAGCCAAAGCAGACCTTCCTCAGGAAGGGGGCCTGCTTGAATAAGGAAGAATTTGCAAGCTCAAACACCCAAACAGTGTGTTTGAAAGACAATGCTGTACTGAATCTCTATGAAATATAAGTTGAAGTCACAATCTAAAAGTGACTATCATTAGTAACTGTATGACAACTTACCTAACAACTAATAGATTAACTAAGGGCTACAAAGCAGTTTGGAATATACTTGAAGTACTCTATTCAATTCAAAATTCAGTAAAGGGATTCAAGAAGGCTCACAAATATATTTCTGGATTTTAAAAATATTAATGTCCTGCCAGTAGTTATACGTAATGACCAAAAAGCATTATCAGTTTTGTATTGTCAGTAGTGATACCTAAAGGATGTATTTGGCCTTGGTGCCCATAGTGTCTTCTTATACATTGGTGGCTCTAGATAAACTTATCTTCTGGCTACCCAGAAGTATTTAAATAGAGTGGTGTGGGCAAAGGGGCGAAGGTTTATCTGCACAAGTGTTTTCTCTTGGGGAGAGGAAAAAAAAAAAGGAATAAAAGAATAAAACCAGGTGTTTCATGCTACAATTGTCATCTGGAATAAACGTAACATTTTATAAGAAATACATTTATCCTTCTAATATATTAATAAAGGTGAGATTTGAAGTATTCATGACGTATTTCATTTGGCCTACCTAGAGAATTTTGTGAAACTGTGTTTAGCTATATCTGTATGTGTACCTATATATGTGTAGGCATATATGTATTATAGTTGAAATGTATGCAAGTCCATTCTTAATGTGAGAATTTAAATGCATCCAACTAGTATTTAAAATTTCTATGGTGTGTCACTATTATAATGACCTGTAGATGGAGTTAGTGCACAGTGTTTTATTATATTGTGTTTTAATATGAACACAATCATATACAGTCAATTTTTCCTCACAATGTACACAATTTACATTAAATTTATCTGTTTTAAAGCCATTTTGTCATAGTAACTTTGCTTGCCTTTTCTTCTGGATCACTGTTAATTCTTTAAGAAAAAAATCATCAAATTAGGTAAAGTGTCTGTGATGCAGGAGAACACAGTCTTTCCACATAATTATTTCTTTTCATGGGGGGGGAAAAACAAAAACAAAAACAAAAACAACGCATCACAAACACACAAAAAAATGGCATTAGGAATATTATAACATGACTGTTTTGACTGAAAAATCACAATCCCTGTGGAGTTACAGTATACTTTATACGTATACAAATGTTCAGATTCTTCTTGTTGTGACCATATGTCAGTTAAAAGCAGCCCTAACTGTGCTTTTTGCCTCTGGGAAAAATGGTGAATGGAACAGGTAAGGGTACTGACGAATGTGTCAGCCAGAATGGAAGCAGTGTATTGTATTGCATCCTTTCACATTGCACTACCACTAAACCATCTTTCTGATGCCGCTTCTGCAAACATACACATTTACCCCTAGAATTTCTGAAGTGTTATTATAACCTTTTGCCACCTTAATCCTCATGACCTTCTGCTATCCTTGAGATATGTATGTGCAGCAGCTTTTTTACTGGTGATGAGTGGTAATATAGAATTTAATCCTGTGAAAAATCCTCTATTGCAACTCTACATAAGATGTATAAGAAAAGATCCTTTGAAAGTTACTGCTCAATGGAGACAGCAGGAGAGCTTGTTATTTGGTAACATAGGAAAAATAAAAAAATAACATATGTGACTTAAAATGCAACTGTGGGTATAAAAAATACGTACAGACCAACCTATTTTTTATTAAGTGAAATTATATGATATGGCTAGAAGGAATTCATAGAATTTTTAATTAAAAAAAAAAATGCTGGAGATTTTGTCTTCTTCGCTAGAAACAGTGATGTATATGCATTAAAATACCCTGAAAACTCTTCTCAACAAAGTCACATACTCTGAGTGTCAGTTTTAAAATTTGTCCAAATCTGTAGAGTTACTTATTCAAATCTGAACTGCAAAATAGCTTGGAGGCATTTCTAGAATACCTACATTCAGAGTATCAGAGTACCTTTCCTCCTTCTTCCTGGATTTGATACAAGTGAAATGATTTGATACGCATGAGATACACAAGGATACCTGACTGATGTGGTTTACATAAAATAATTTTGCAGGTATTTTAACAGAAACATACTGTTTTGCATATCAGTAATATCCCTTGCAAGATGGTCTTCGCTGGTTAGAGCAGGAGTGACTGGCAGAGCACTGAGACCCATGTAGCACCAGAGCCGTATGGATAACAGGCTGCCTAATGAATCACTTGTGTGGCTAGACCTGATCCCAACAGAAGCTTTTGGTATTGAACTGTTGATCCAGTTCAGCAGCAAATGTGAGAAAGTGTTGTTTTGGAAGGCAGCATTTTTGTATTTCAGTCGTGATGACTACACATGTTGACAATGGAAGTATTCCCAGCAATGAATGAAAAAATAGTACTGGGTTTGGCTTTAAGACAACTGTAATCTATGATTAAGGGAATTATCCGTGACAGGGTGTTTGGTAAAGGTTTCAGATTTACAAAAAAAAAAGGGTTGATTCTTATGCTATTTACAGCAAACAGAAACCAGCAAGCCCAAGGACTTCATTCTGATTTCTATTGATGGAAGTAAGATTTTGGTAGCTGAGTTCAAAGAGCTTAATTCTATCCTCATTCAAGGAAAATTTCAAGACCTTTATCTGAATTGGATATGTACATTAGGGATCTGTAAGTGAAGCTTTATAGATGTGACAGATTTCCATATCAACAGATGTTTCCATTACACATTTGTAAGGAAAAGTTGGAGGCATTCTTCTGAATGAAATCACTAGAGAAAAATGGGAAATAAAGCAAAACTATGTATTGTTCTATGAAAGTATACACTCAAATGATTGACTTACATTCTTGTAAGGATATCTTTGTGGGTTTTTATTTTTGTTTTAGCATTTATTTTCAGCACTTAAATATCAGTGTTCTAAATTACTGTATCTTTCTTATGCAAACCCTTTATGACTATAATGAATTAAACACATTGACTTTTGCTGGTAAATGAGCCTTTTACTGAACAACACATTAAAATATTACAAATGTTAATGAATAATGAAATAAACATTATGCAATTTATATTTGCTCACCATTTATGGAAAGGCATTAGTTTTGTATGATTTTACTAAAAATGTACAATTAAAAAGAAAACGTTTAAGTGAAAAGACCCTATAAAGCTCTATATTGTAGTTTTATGGAGATTTTGTGACCATAAATCAGTATTAGTAAGATTAAACACATTTTGGAATTATTGTTTTGTAAGGTTATTGGTTGATTACTGTTTTTCAATTTTAACTGTTCTGTATTTCAGCTATGGGCAAACCTCATCACAAGATGAACTTAAAGACAACACCACAGTGTTTACCAGAATATTGGACCGTCTGCTGGATGGTTATGATAACCGCCTGAGACCAGGACTGGGAGGTGTGTTAAAATTTTCCAGGTTACATGCTTGAGAAAAATCAGTTAAAACAAAGTAATTTTTTTAAGATATACTTACTTTCATTCAACGTATATATACATATATGCTGATATGTAATATCAATTTTTTCACAAGTGCCATGCTGTCTTTTACATACTGATTTCACCCATTTATGCACCCAAAAAGAAAAATGGTTCACAATTCAAGAAGACCTCTGAATACTTACTAAACTTTCAAGTGTACGAAGAATAAAAGATGTGATCTGACAAATGAGAAAAGTTTATGAATTAGGCCTAAAGAGCACATCTAAATATGCAAAAATCCTACTAACTGTCTTCATAAGAGGATTTGGATTTCAAAGAGAAAACATCATTCAACCTTAGTCACATAAATGTCTCAGAGAAGTTTGTAAGTTTTTTGGGGGTATGTCAGAATTTGTTTCTTTAACATTTTGTCTTCACAGGTTGGTAAAATGTCTTTCTTCTGCTCTTGGAGCTGAATCCATAAAAAGGTATAAAACCACATAGCAATTACATCTTTATAAAAATGTTACAAAGCCTACTTTTTATCAGCATCTCTACATTCCAATTAAGTGATATGTTCTTCAGTGATATCAGCCCAAAACCGGGTCTTAAAAAGACATTATTCATAAAGTTGGATGTTTTAAATGTCTGTTCTTTTAAAAATCTGTTCTTTCCAGTGCATGGAAAGGACAGCTTTATTTCTTTTTTCACACATCACTTTTTTTTTTTTTTTTTTTTTTTCTCTTGGATTGTCCAAGTAAAACAAAACAAAAAGCAACCCACCCAGTCCACAAAGTATAGTTCAACTGATTTCATATACTACTTCTCAGGAGAACTGCATTATAAGAATAACAGGGCATTGCATTAAGAAATTTGATATCATCTCCTGCAGATGAAAAGAAAGATAATTACAAGTAAGCTTATTCTGTGACTCAAGGCTACCATCATGCAATGTTTCTTGAATTGTGAGCCAACTTCTTCCATGGTTTGATTTCATTGACTTCAAGGAATGGCTAGAGATAAAAATCTGTTTATAAAGTGTTCAGTAAGAAGCACACTTAAAAATGAGTTGGCCTGTAATTTTTTTGTGTGCAATTTCAGATAATACATAAAATAATTATCACTTGTTATCTACCAGTACTTTGGCCTGTTTGCTTGTAAACCTTCAGATTAGTGTAAAAATCAATGCTCCTTAATCTTTGATTAATGCAACAGTAGAATTCAGTAAGCTATTATATCACCGTAAATAAACATAGCACAGAAGGCAATAAAAAAAATGAAACTCTGTAAACTGTGTAAAGTCTGGTATATGTCTACAAGAAAAATCTGAGAACACAATGATTTCTTCTATGAGTTTTGTAGCTGTTACGATTTGTGTTATAGCTACTAGAAAAGCAAACAAAAGGAGATGCAGGGAAAGGAATTTCTCTCGTTCTTCTCTCATTCTCTGGACTGCAGTTTAGAGAATTCAGCACTTTAGTGTAGATCCTTAGGTATGGGTGATTACAAATACGTTTTATGAAGTTGAACTTCAAGGGTGTATTGGAAGAATAGGTCTGCATACTTCGTGAAAGGATCAGTCCAGTTAAAATTCACTCCTTACTTAGAGACCATATAATGTAACTGCTTCTATAGGATGAAATGACTTTCTTCACAAATTTTAATAGCATCATTAGAAGTTAAAAGCAAAAATGAGCAGAGCACGGGGGATACATAGCGGAGGAAAAGCGTAATTGGAATGGTTTCTATGAGCTAAGAGCCTCAAGATAATGCAATTTTGATATATTTGATTTAGACACTTCATATGATGGAGGAATATATGCTGAAATGTTCCATACATAGAAATATCCAGCAAGAAGTCTAAATCAATGTATCAGTATGGCATGTTTTTTGGAGGTGGAAGTTCAACAACCTTCTGCTACAGCTTGATCTGTTGCTGCAAGTTTTAAATATATGTGGAAGAATAGTGGTTTCCTTTTTGCTCTCAGCAGTGTCACCGATGGCTTCGTATTAAATATTTAATCCAGACCAGGATTTTTATTATTTACTAATATGAGAACATTTTTAGATTTACAGAATTAGGCCTGAATCTCATTCATTCCATATTAGCTATGGTGCAGCTCTGAGAGAAATTAAGAAGCCAGAGACCCTCATATATACATATTATCTTGATGAATTTTATATTGTTAGGCACAATGTAAATCTTTTTACTCTTGATTACAATATAGCAGTCTTCTAATTATCCAAAATTATCTACTCTCTATTCCCTGTGCATTCTGAGAATCAGTAGATGAAGCAAAACAATGCATAGTATAGCTACTTTCTCCTACAGAAAGGGCCAGATTGCAATAAGCTCTGTGCTTATCCCTGTAAGACCTCTCCTTATGTACTACAATACTCCAGATATATACACCCACAGAAAACCAATTTATGTGCTTGAACAGAAACAGAAAAGAGAACCAATTTCTCTCTTTTTCATCTACAGCAGAAAAGATATATGATAGAGTTTCTTCAATCTGTTTGTTTCTCCTTTCTTATTTGTATACATGAAGAATTCAGTGACAAAAAAAAAGGTTTGTTTACCAAAAAAATTTAATGAATTGTGAAAGGGCTCTGATCTTTATTTTGCTCTACTTGCTTGCAAGAGTAATTCCTTCCTTTTTGAAATAAAACTCCATGATATTTTTCTATCCCAAGTTCACAACTTGCTGTTACTGAGTGGGGTGAATAGATTTGTTGTTATGTAGAAATACCATGGTGGAGCAGATCATAGTGGCAGCATGAAATCTGTAACAAGCTCCTGGTGAGATCTTGTTATAAAGATACATTATTGTATATTCATTGGAAAGACAGGTTAAAAGGCGAGGTGTTAAGATAATGAAAAATCTAGAAGAGTTGAATTTTGAACCACTCTTTCACCAAGTGTGGAGTCAGTGCTGTGTTAATTTTAAATCATCCTTTTTCTTTTTAAACATGTTTTGAGGTATCACCTCAAAAGGAAATTGAAAAAACACATATGGTCCATAAAGAGTAAGGTAATGAATATTAGTATTTGACAGATTACATAGTAAGTCAATACCTGAAATTAAGTGAACAGGTCTGAGCATTTTGGCATTAAACAAAGAAAGAATTACTTCTCATTAGAAATAATATTTTTAAAAAATGAATTATGTTACCCATGGGGAAAAATATTGAATATAATTGAATATGCTCAATTAAAAAGTGTCATTGTGGCTAAATTTAATCTGATTTTACTTTAAAGAAAACACACACAGTACTTTGTTATGCATTGACACATCTACACCTGTTATCAATAATTATTGATATAAATTATGTTATTTAGTTGCTCACCACCTCCGTACATGGGCACAGTCACTTAGGCATCGCTAGAAAATAGCATCTGTTGCATCCATCCATAAACACGGACAAATAACATTTACAGTTATTTGTGCTTGGAAAATAGAACTTTTAAAATTAATCTAAAAACATTCTGAATCACACTAGAGGACACCTATTAACTCTACGAGAGGATAATCATTTACTAAAAGCAAGGAGAGTCAATTTTATAGAGTAACATATTGAAAATGAAAAAGAGGAAATCATGTTAGACATTAAAGAATAAATAAACATTGAGGTCACTTGGGTAATATAATTTTCAGTGAACTATTTAGGTTGCAGAACTAGAAGGGAAAAGATACTGTCCCCTTTTCATACACACAGTCCTGAAGAAAATAAAGGATCAGATAGTAGTGCAAAGGAGTCAAATAAAGAGGAAAAGTGAAGTTGATGTTTGGTGACCTCTCATAGTAAACCACTATATCTACAGTGGGAGTTTAAAAGAAATAGAAAGCAACAAGAAATGTTGGAAAAACATTTTTTGTGGATAAATGAATATTCCATTGACTTTTGTTCTGGATTGTCTTCATGTGGGGAATAGATGTGAGCCCTGAGATGCCAGTGAGACAGATTTGGAATACCACAAGGCAGAGGGGGCTTGCCCAAAGGAGACTCTTTGCACCTGGTGTTTGAGATTCAGTAACATGAAATCAAATTTAGCTACAGATTTTTTTTTATGCTATCCCCTTTTCAGTGTATACATCCCATCTATAAAATTAAAGGATATCAGGTGGTATGTGACCTCTTAGAATAATTATATATGCAGTTTATCCCTTTGAGAACGATTTTGTAGTGGAAAAAATGTTTAATAAGAATTAAGAAAAACTAGAGTGGGTTTGATTAGGCAGATCAGAGTAAATCTTTCTAACTGAAATTTGCTTTTATGGTTTGGTTGAATTGCCATTAGGTCACACCAAATAGATTATAAATATTACTTTAGTATTGAATGGATTTATATGGTTTCCTGCTATCAGTAAGAGCAATTTATTGATCTCTCCTCTGTGATGTATATCAAAACTGGGTGTGACTGTCCCTAAGTGGAATGTTGGTCCATCTTAGGCAATTCATTACTTCCATAGAGTGCTCATATTTAAAATGATGGAGAATAAACCTGACATTATTATGTTAATTAGGTTTTAAAATTCAGTTTTATTAAAACATTATATTTTAATGTATAATAAGCTTACCTTTTGATGATTGTGGTCTCAACAGAAATTGTTGAATTTGAACTCACATCTGAACTAACTTAAAGTTTAATAAAAATATGGTTTTGGTATGCATGTGCCATAAAAATTTAGTTATACCCAAATGTTTCTACTCTAAATAAAAAGAGACCTTTACTGGGCCCTTACTCATAATCTGGTAAAGAAGCTCTAGATATTTTGTAAAATTTTGTAAATTTGTAATTTTGTAAAAGTTTAAGGGGCTTATTTTGGTCTTTTTTCCACACCATAGGCACCACACTGATGTAAAGAGAACAGTAAAAATCCATAAGAAGACCCTAGGAAAATTGCTTTGATACAACAGTAAGGAGGTGGGGAGGATTTGAGCAGCTTTGAACTGTTAATTGCTGTGGGGATGGCTAGCATGACACTGCACAGCTCTCAGTCATCCCTTCATAGTGGCATGGACTATGGCTGAGTAATCACAGGACAGCTCACTCTTCTCCTTTTTGGTCTCTGCTTCTGCAAAAGCAGCAGTACAAAATTCTTCTTAGTGTTTTTGCTGTGGTTCTTCAACCAAAAGTTATAATAGGACACAGCCAGCATAACTAGTGTGTGTGTTGTTTTCTTAGTAGGAATGGCGTCTGCTAAAAAGGCATCAAAACCCCTTTCATTCAAAACCACAGGAAGACTCTTCACCATTCTAACAATTACAGCACATGCTTAAACAAGATGTGCAGGGGAGCAGATGCATTATTAGAAAAAAAAGGGAATTGATTTAAACTACCAAAATGAATAATTCTAATAAACGTTGTGCTCAAATTCCAGCAGGTGAAAAAGGGAAATAGTTAATGTATAGTTTTCTATGATTAATGGACTTATTTCATACTGTTAAAATAAATATTCTCATTTTGTTCTCAATTTGTAATCCAATCACAATTCTAGAAATAATAAGCTCCTTGGGAGTTTAAATCAAAACACTTATTGTTTTTATTTATTAATTTTGAGAGTTTACATTAGTCTAGCATCATTAGAAAAGCACAGTACTTGCAAACAGTGACTTCAACAGTTCACTCTGACTGATGCTTTCATAGCCATATGTGGATCAAAATCATTTTCCACTGGTATAAACTAGTTTATTGCCTGAGGTTGTGTTCCAGTGTCTAGGTGTTGAACTCAATTGTTATTATGCTGATTATTAACCACTTGGACCCTATGGTTGCCTCATAGTGTACATCATTAAACATAATGTAAAGCTAGTAAGTCATTAATTTACTTTTCTATTTTTTTTTTTTTTCTTTTAACTGAAATCCTTACACTTTATATCCCTATATTATATTTCTGGTTCGTGAGATAGATGGTACAGTCAAGAGACATGGTTAATGTGTCTTCACAACTGATGGATTTATCTTTGGCAGTAAGATCTGCTCCTGGCCTGAGCTTGTTTTATTCAATGGCTTAGAATTTTCCCCAGTTCTCAGGGACATTGTGATGGTATTGAATGTAGCTCAGGATTTGAAGTTCCTGAAAAAAATCTCAATGCATTCTGAGCATTTGAAGCAGAGTTTCAGCTTTGCCATGGTAATCAAGCTGCAAACTGAACATGGTTAACCTTGATTCTAAATATATCCCAACTGTATGAGTAAACGTATGTTCTGTGCAGGAGTGACTCAACTTTTGTAGCTTTTAACAAAGCACAGTTGAATCATCTAATTAGTAAAACAGTAAACACAAATTTCAAAACTTCTACACATATTGGGAAGGAATCTTTTTCTGTGTGCTCATACACATTTTTTCACAGCTTTTGAAAATGAGGTACATACCAAAGAAAAAGTAAATCATCTAGTCATCTTCACAGTTGTTTTATTTGGACTTGAGGAGGACTGGTATTAGATGGTCTGCAAAAGTCTAACTGATATGAAAATAACAATCTATTGTGATTTCAGAGTCTACATTTTCTATTGTCGTTATTTGTGACTTATATGTCACTTCAATATGTATCTTCAATGCTATATAGAAATGAAAGGCCCCAGTAATTTTTCAATTTCCTCAGACATTTTCCATCTTACTGTGGAATTCTATAGTTTCCTTTTTGTTTCCTTAATGAATAATTAATATTTCCTTAACAACTGATTTCCTTTAGCTTTAACCTCTATACTATGACCATATGTCTCGTAAAACTAAGATTCAGGATACCACTACATTATTCGCTGCTGATTCAATGTATTCTGTGTTTGTGTGAGGTAAATAAGATAGTCACATTATATTAAATAGAGGTTCACCATTTTGCTTCAGCTGTGACTCTGAGGTTGTACCAATAAGAACGAATGCAATGGGACTGAAGATCTTTCACCATCTGTTATATCCTAATGACACAGGAGTGCCTCAGTGGAAAGCAGATAGAGAGACTGGAAGTTGGAATGAAGGACTCTTTTAAAGAGTCATTTGGGTTTCATTTTTTAATATCCAGAAGGCTAATAGATTTCATGATAATGTTAGTTTCTCGGTCTTAAGAGGTGATAGAGTATCTGGAACTTAAAAAATATATATATTCAGCAATGTCTTACCAGACTTTTTCTGCTAGCCAGCTGTTTCATACAAGAGCACAGTCTTCAACTCTTGAACTTTGTAAAAGTGATGGTCTGAAGGAAAGAACACTCTTCCAAGCCAAGTAGCTTCTGGACAACCACATGCTTCTTCCTGTAATAGAAGATTAAATTCTCACTGTGAACTTCCTTAAGTCCAGAGTCAGCTATCAGGAAAATACTTAAATTTCTCTTAGTCAATTGAAAAGGTTGTAAGCAATGATAGGGTCATAGCTTCATTTCAGTGGACAACAGAGGAGGAAATTTCACCTATGAGACATTTTTGTCAATATTCACTGTAATTTTAACACTTCTTAGCCATGGATGCAAAGAACCAAAAGAATACAATTAGTCAACTCAACCACACTGTAGTGTCTTACTTTCTATGGTTACAAATAATACATTAAAAATTTCATCCTTCAGTTTTCCTAATGAATGCTACAGATTTCTTTTCTACTACCTATTTTTTGAACCAACTTGCTAAAACAAAACAAGTGTCATTCAGTTTATTACAAGAACGAAGGTAGAATCAGAACTAATTTTACATCTGGATTACTACTGTCTTACAAAAGGACATATTGTATACATATTAATCATTTATATGAAACTGATTAAACATAGAAGTTGCAGACTTTTCTTGAATGTAATTGAAAAACCTTTGTATGTTGTAGAGCACTGATTCTCACTAGAACTTTTGGGTCATATATAAAAATGTATATTGCCACTAGCTTCTTAAACGTGATTCTTTATTTCACTTATCTTGTGTCAGAACTCTATTAATATTCTTTATTGACTGATGCAAAAAAAAATAAAAGTCAGCAGACAAAAGTATTTTCAAATCAGAGGGTTGTATTAAATAATTTATTTTAAAATATTTAAATAATATTATATAAATGTTATAGCCACGTTTCTTTGTCTTATGAGTGTCTGCCTGCTGCATGACTTGTTTTCCGTACATGTCCTTTTCTGTTAGCCTCTTTTCTTTAAGATTACTTTTATTATCACACATTTCTCAAATTATTTATTTTTATTTGAAAGTTATTTGAGAACTGCGTAACTCTTTCCACATCTGATACTTCTACCAAAACCAAACCAATTACAACAAAAACCACATTGGCTTGTATGGTACTAAAGTAAATATTCAGGCTTACATCACTGTAAATTCTGAGAGCTGATGGGGTTAGCTCCACTCAACGCTGTTTGCATTTATTCCTCCAGGTGCTGTTACTCCCTGTAGCTATATTAAAATCAACCGAGTTATTTTTAGAGATGCCACCTTGGGTGAAAATTTTCTGATGTGTGGCCTAGAAAATACCAATACGTTCAAAAGTGACCGGCAGTCTGTGTGTAGAGGAAGGAGGGATGTTCAGATTGTGAGTTTATCAAAGGAACTTTTAACAGTAGATCTGCAGAGTCCTGTTGTTTGGCTCTTTCTGGAGAAAAAACAGCACCTATGGTGCACCTATGGTGCTGTTTTTAGGTGTCTCATATTCGACATTTGTGACACCTGAAATTGTTAGGTTCTTCTGAAGTGGCCAAGGTCATTGTGCCACTCAGCAAATTTACATCCTAGAAATCACAGAGAAGCCTAGCTTTGTGAAATAGCATATACAAATGATCTATGTTATTTACTCATTATAGATTACTGAATTATTATTCATGCTAATCTGTCACTGAGGCCTATAAAACAAATTTAGTAGTTCAAGGGAAATTTAACATTAGTTCCAATATAATTTAAAACACCTGAACTGACACTGAAAAAAAACACCTAATGTTTATACAGATGTCAAAGAGATGTAGAGAGGTTTAAATTATATTTATCTGATAAAGTTTTAACTTGTTTTTTCTTTATTGTAGTTAAGAATAATGGAGCTTTTCATGCCAACAAAATATATATTTTTTATGTTCGTATATGTTATGATATATTATCTCTCTCTCTTTCCTCTATGTTCCTGTATCTCAATACTAAATACATAATCCATAAGCCTAGGGTTAATTACTAGAGACTTGCAATCAGTTTGCCCAGAAACACTGAGTACCCAATGAGACTTTTTGAGTACTGTGTAAAATATTCAGCACTGTTTATAATGTCAGACAAGAAGCTTTATTAGTCAGAGTGACAGGATTTATACAACAGCAGAACTATGACTGCTATACTTCAGCATCATAAGTCATGTCTCAAAAAGTTCTGTGGAAACACTGTAATAAAGTGTTGCTGACAATATTGACTGTGAAATTACATCTCAAAGCAATAAATTATCAGGACTGTATTGTAGACCAATTTTAGAATGGCTAATCAAGGCCAATATTTTTTCTATTTATTGTGAGAATTGGTAGTGGTTAGACCTAATGACGATGGTTGATAGACACTCACTGTCCTAATTTCCTGCTTCATCAGAGCGTGTAACTGAAGTGAAGACTGACATCTTCGTCACCAGTTTTGGGCCTGTTTCAGACCATGATATGGTAAGTGATGGCCTATTTCTATGGCATGAAAGATCTATGCAATAACTTATTTACTCCTTTTAAAGCTTTTAAACACTTTTGATTAACTTTTTGATTTTTTAAGTGTTTTTAAACACTTTTAATTTGTTTGAACTCCTTTTAAACACTTTTGATTCCAAAATGTTGTCAACTTTTACATGCAATGATTCTTGTTAACTGTGACTGTGTTTAAGTGCCCTGAAATTACCATCTTCAGTGACTTTAATGATGTGTTTTAACAGACCTTATATTTACTACGTAACATATTATGAAATGCATTAGGGTTTGGATCGGTACTCTTCTGAGAATGATTACTCAGGTCCTTGCTGGCACCTCACTGATCCAATTTGCTAAGAAAGATCATCATCTTAAAATGCAATTAACACTTATGCTTACAGTGTGACATCCATACAGTCCAACCTGTATTTTTATATTAAAAGCTACTGATCAATGGGAAGTGAGTTTCCTAGAACTTGGCTGCTGAATGAGAAGAGAAGATTAATGAGAGAATTAGTGTCACTTATTTACGGCATGAATTTGAAAATAAAATTGCTAGATAACTGCAGGGGATTCAGAGGTTCAGAAGACTGAATGAAGATGTTGTGATCTCTGGTCTTAAGAGATAATAAAAATGTGTAAAAATATGGATAAAGTACTTTAAATTTTGCATATAAATGAGGCCATCACAAGTAGGTTGCTACTGACAGGGAAAGCCTGATCTGATTTCTAATATCTACTGGATCCTGTGTTAGGATGAATGCTGAAAACATCCTCATTAACTTAAAACAAAAGAAAACACCAGTATTTTAACTGACTACATTAAACTAAAGATGTTCACAATAGAAAGAAGAAAGAAACATAAGAGGAAAAATTATCACAAGAAAGAAAGCAAGTTATGTTTACCACTACACAATTATCAGTTGTTTAATTGAAACTAAAAATATAGACAGGTAAAATATCTTTTACAAGATAGTTTATTTTCCTG
Source organism: Oxyura jamaicensis (assembly GCF_011077185.1). NCBI lineage: Eukaryota > Metazoa > Chordata > Aves > Anseriformes > Anatidae > Oxyura > Oxyura jamaicensis. Next base: position 1,398,891 of record NC_048905.1, read on the forward strand.
AATGAACAGTTATAAAACTGCAGTGAAATTTAAATTTCCAACCAATGGCATTATATTTAGTTAAGAGAGAATAGCTTGGCCAGCACAGACTTTTTGACTAGTATTCTGCAGAGAAGTCTTACAATTGAAAGGCAACCCAGGGAAACAGCCACACTGAGGACATCTCCTCAGCTCATACGTAGAATGCTATGTCTAGATACTATACCACTATACTCTTATGAAGAGTAATTCCAAAAAAAAACAATCATTCAATAACTTCTTTTTTTATTATTATTATTATTATGGGATAATTCTCTGAAATTAAAATGCCTACTTATTACTCTAAATTATACATTAAAAGATGTGAAATTTATTGGAATAAAGATCACCACTGACATTCCCCATTTGTGTTCTGGTGATTAGCTGAGCAAAACATTCCATCTTGCTTTCCCAGTTCTGTCTGGAAATAGGTAACTGACCACCCGTAGACTGAATGAAAACTTCAAACACAGTCATGCAACTAGTACACACACACACATATACCTATATATATATATATATTTAGTTAATAAGTGTTGAATTAAAATGGTAGCAGCTACAGTTTGTGAGTGATCTGAGGTTTCTCTGTTTTCTTAGAGATCTTGAGGAAGTCGACACTGAAAAGTTCCTGAAAATTAAACTCCTTTAAAGTGTAGGGCAGGACACAGATGTTTATGAGAGTTGAAAAAAAGAAAAAAAGAAAAAAAAAAAAAACGTAATAGATATATGCTGGTGAAAATACAAAGTAATACTTGTTAGACTTGTTTTCTGAATTGCCTGGTTAAACTGTTGTTTGATTGGTTCAGTCAGATTTACTAGGAAACTCCAGTACAGAACAGCAGGCTAAATAAACAGGCACGTATGGTTTCCTACTTACAGACATAAAGTGAGAGCATTCAATATGCCTGCTGAATTATTTGGTATTATCTCACATATAGGCTTCAACGTATACTTATCTCTGATAGTTTCAGGTGATTTAATTATTAAGTAGAAGGTAAACCTAATTTGATGTTCCTGGGTAAAACTGATATGTGCATAGGATTTGGTTTTCAGGGATAAAATATTGAGGCTCAAAATAATCTAATTTCAAAATTAGGAATAGGTATGTTTGAAAAAAAAAATAATAATACCTCAGTTCCTCAGTTTAGATGCATTAATGTAGCATAAGCATTAATGACCCATGAAAAAAGGCTCTCAAAAATACTTAAAAACACATAACACATTGGCTCCCAGTTTTCATTTAGTTAATATAGGAGAAAGAATTTATCTACCTCTTAATAAAGTGTGACCAAAAAACACATAGGCAGGTGTTCATACATTTTGGGAAGTAAGAGATTACAGAAAAGTATTTCATGTAATACTCCTACTCACCTCCCAGAAAAAGTAATGTGTGTACAGCCTACTCATGCTAACTCTTCTGCTTAAGGAAATGTGTGAAATACAAGAAAAACAGAGAGAGAAAGATCAAATGAAGTTTTTATCAGAATAGAAATTTAGATTATTATCTGTGTACATTTAGTGCAAAGTCTTCCACGCGTACTACAGGTTGGTTGTAGATACTCAGAATCACAGAATCACAGAATCATGTAGGTTGGAAGAGATCTCCAAGATCATCTAGTCCAACCTCTGACCTAACACTAACAAGTCCTCCACTAAACCATATCCCTAAGCTCTACATCTAAACGTCTTTTAAAGACCTCCAGGGATGGTGATTCAACCACTTCCCTGGGTAGCACATTCCAATGCCTAACAACCCTTTCAGTAAAGAAGTTCTTCCTAATATGCAACCTAAACCTCCCCTGGTGCAACTTTTAGCCCATTCCCCCTCGTCCTGTCACCAGGCACATGGGAGAATAGACCAACCCCCACCTCACTACAACCTCCATTAAGGTACCTGTGGAGTGCAATAAGGTCACCCCTGAGCCTCCTCTTCTCCAGGCTGAAAAATCCCAGCTCCCTCAGCCACTCCTCGTAAGACTTGTTCTCCAGACCCCTCACCAGCTTTGTTGCCATTCTCTGGACTCACTCGAGCACCTCCATGTCCTTCTTGTTGCTAGGGGCCCAAAACTGAACACAGTACTCGAGGTGCGGCCTCACTAGAGCCGAGTGCAGGGGGATGATCAATTCCCTATCCCTGCTGGCCACACTGTTTCTTATGCAAGCCAAGATGCTGTTGGCCTTCTTGGCCACCTGAGCACACTGCTGGCTCATATTCAGCCAACTATCAACCAATACTCCCGGGTCCTTCTCTGCCAGGCATCTTTCTAACCACACATCTCCCAGCCTGTAGCGCTGCTTGGGGTTGTCCCCCAGGTGCAGGACCCATTTGAGGGCTACCCCAAATTAGCTCCGGCTAACAAACTGACAATCAGTGTTGCTGGTATTATGGGATATAGTCACAGGGAAGCCTCACTAGCAGCTGTATTGGCACACCAGGGGAAGGATGTGCTGTTGTCTGGGCCCAGGACTGATGGATGGGAGCTGGGAATGAGCTATTCCAGCTGACGCCATATGTTATGAAACTACAGCCACAGTGAGACACCAGCATACCTAGACCATCTGCTTGCAGGAATCCAATGAGGCAGTTATATAGAGAGTAGGTTGATATATCAGGCAGTACATGGTGTTCCTACCCACTCTCAAGACACTCTTTTAAGAACAGCACAGACATAATCTGCTATTCTATAAAGAGAATGCCTTGGCTCTGTCTTAAACCTGGGAATCAAGTTAAACAGTAGAAAAGCACTTTTAAAAATAAAAACATCTAATTTTGGAAGAACTTTCCAAGTTTTCTGGTATGATCTCTCAGATGGTGGATTGAACTAATGATCAGATAACTGTCTGTTCTCACGTCACTATCATTTTGTGAAAATGTTGATATATATTATCTGAAATAAGAACCATATAAACACTTATTTTCATAAGGACAAAATGATGTTTTTCTAGTAATCTTCCATTCACTGTTTCTTTACTGTAAGCTCTTCAGGAAAGAATTTTTGTCTTCGTACCTTCCTGTACAGCACCTAATAGAATACAGACCATGGTGTGTTCTATCCTGTATATAAACAGTCTCTGGGCAGAGAGAACAGATGAGTGAATTAGAGAATGTATAAAATATGAAATTATTTCCTGCCTGGATCTCACATGTAAGGCAAAATATTATAAATATTCAATGCTATACAATTTATTGCAGATAGCAATCTTCTTTCTTTACTTACACACTAAGAGATAAAAAATCTCCTCTGTGGACAATTTATTCTGAATTTTATCTCATTTGCTTGCACATAGACAAGTGCTCTAGTACATAGTTTGTTCTGCATGGCACTCTCCTGTAGGAGAAAGCTCTAATCAGAGTAAGAGACCTTAAATATCATTCATGTGTCAGGATTCATTTGAGGGAAATTACTGTACATGTTAAAACGGGTAGTGAAAGCTAAGGAGGTGAGAAAGCTCAGCCAAAAATGATGGAGTTTGTGTGCAGAATGACCTGTCAGCTAATTTTTAATTGAGTTTTGTCTTCTGCTGTCATATTCCTTACCAAATGTCTGACTCTTTGATCTTTTCCAACCTAAAAATCTTGTGTTCATATAAAGGGAATGACCAAACTCCCTTCTTTCAAACTGTAACACTTTCCACTCACCTCCTACTTAGCAGTTGCTAGAAATAAAAAGGGAATGCACACTGAAGTGATACCACCTTCTTGGCTTGTCTTTTACCTTTCCCATGTGTGTATGAAATCTTTGGAGCTAGTAAAACACTGAGAAAATACAGTTTTTTAACGCCTCTTCCTCTGAACAAATCCCGGTTCCAGAAGCACACTAAGCACGTGATTAAGAAAGTGGAAACGCTATTATGTTTGCAATTAAATATGCATCAACATGATTCACAGGTCTCAGATATAAAGAAAAAAAAAAAAAAAAGACAGCAAAGTCCATCCCATAAAATTACTATTGTCCACAATAAATTTATTTAGTCACTTCATGCCTTGAAAACCGAAAAGCCACTGCCAGACTCATTATTGTTGCTTGCTGATAGTTGCACGAGTAATAAACAGCTTACACTTGCTTATGTTGTAAAGAGTGTTACAAATTGTTAAAACAAAATTCTTGAGTCTGAAGGAGTCTGCTATGGGCAGATTTTAAATGTTCATTCCAGAATATTTCTCTTTACTAGCATATTCCTTGGGGAAACTCATTTACTTATAGCAGTGTGTGCCAGAGCCATTTTCCTTCAGGATTTGCCATCAGACTTTGGCACAAGATCTCAGCAAAGGTTCAGCTTCTCAGCCAAATGATTGTAATTCAGATTAATTTTGAACAGTGTTTGAATAGCTGCTTTTGATATTTATCACAAAATCTCGACCATGCGTGATAGAAGGCATAGGATAATCCCATACAACACTTCCATGTTAGAATGGGATTTTTCCCTAGGTAAATATTAAATTATACTGCATCCACAGGAGTTTTCCACATTTTTACCACATAAGAGTGGGAAAGTATTCTATGTTTTATCTATGATACACCAACATGTTTCCTAACTTCACTGTCTCCCTCTTAACTTCATTTCTATTGCTTTGTAAAAAATAATTCTTTCATTTCATAGTAAGTTCTTTGTTTGTTTGTTTTATTCTCCCTATATACACTGTCAGCCAATGCATCTCCTCCCCATTGCCTCAGTCCTTGCATAACCAAACTATTACTGTTGGTCCAAAGCAATCCTCAGCTTGTGCTCTCTTGAGTCCAGTGTTATGGACCAATGAACCATTTCACATCTCATAAATAAGACTATATAATTCTAGTGGTGTGAACTTTTCACAGGTTGACTACCTCTTTATGCTAATGAGACACCTAAAACAAAAGGATCTAGTAAGATCCTGTCTCACCACGCTTATTTTATTCTAAGATACATATTTTTCACAGGCTATGCATAATGGCTGAATATCCACAGCTTCAAATCACAGTTTTATGGAGGTGAAAGGAAAGGCAGAAAAGGGCAAAATATTTAGTTTCCATTATATTATACCTCAAATTCTTGTTTAACTTTTGATATGCTATTCTTCCCAACATTTGTTCTATTGAACACAGCAATGGTATTATAACTGTTAAATAACCAGCTTCAGATACATTGTAAGTAATATAAAGAATAAACGTTCTGGTAATTACTAATTTCATTAATAGTCTTGCTTTTAGGGAACAGTAAGAATATAACTTTCAAGTTCTTGTATTGCAACATATGGCAATATTACATTTTTTTTTTAATTGGTGTAGGAATACACTATAGATGTATTTTTCCGCCAAAGCTGGAAAGATGAAAGATTAAAATTCAAAGGACCTATGACTGTTCTCCGTTTAAACAATTTAATGGCCAGCAAAATTTGGACACCTGACACCTTTTTCCACAATGGAAAGAAGTCAGTGGCTCATAACATGACGATGCCAAATAAATTATTACGAATTACAGAGGATGGGACATTGCTGTATACAATGAGGTGAGCTATAAAATATTATATCCTTCATTTAGTTTGACAATTTAACTTGGTAAAACAAGATATTTTTCAAACAGGAAACAGGTTCCTTTTTCAGCATAATTTGATTCTTGCTAATTATTTTCACAATACGTTATAGAATGATGGATAAACAGACATTTGCAGTGTTAATTTTGTTCCTCCTGCTGTGCCACCTTTACATGTCCTGGATGCATCTCAATACTTGATTTTTAAAAGGTACGTAGAGTATTAGGAATCCATCAATTAGCAGAGCTTAATTTGGAGCTGCTTTCAAGTATTCCATCAGCAAAGCAGAATTACAGAATGGTTGGAAGCGACCTTAAGGACCATCCTGTTCCAATGTCCCTGACATGGGTAGGGACACCTCCCACAAGATCAGGCTACCCAAAGCCCCATCCAGCCTGGCTTTGACCACTTCCAGTAGAAGTAGAATAAAGACTGAAAGTTGAATATAATCTGGCCTACTAGATCATATATAAGGGTCTCTAATCTTCGCTTCCTATAGAAAGCAGATTCCAAGAACTAGCAGATGACCAGAGAATTCATTGCACATTCTCATTTTTGTGTTTCTTGGTAATACAGAACATGAGAATCTAAAAATGGACGTTTCTTACTCCATTTGTAGAAACAATACACTATAGTATTTGAAATGTTAGGGGTATGAAAGATTCCTGTACTGACGTCATTCTTACTGGAAATGGGGTATTCTCTCCATGACAATAACAAGTTGAACTAACCAGTTGTCAGCAATGGGGTAAATATATCCCTTGAAAATAATGATGATACACAGTGGTGAAAACATTCTGGATTAAATAGACCTTAATTAAACAATGAAAGAAATGGTATATTGTCTCTACCAAACTACATGTTCGTGAATCTTTTGACTCAAAGTCAAGATGCATAGTTTAGTACGTAGGTGAATACTGAACTTTCTTTTCACAATTCTAAAAATGCTTTTAAAAGCAATACAAATATTTGGAGAAAACAAAGTCTCCAGGATTTTTGGAAGTTTGTCAAATGTGTTCAATCTGAAACATCATTCAAGGCTCCCTAGGCTAGAGTAGAATATGGTTGGCTAGTACTTAGACAAGTCCAGGTCTACCTAAATGCTTGGGCTGCTAGGGATTTAATCCACAAGAACACTACCATGGCAGCACGTGGTTCACGTCTCCATTTTTGACCATAACCATTTCTGTTTCTTCATCTTTGCAAGTGCTTTAATGCAGTCTTCTGCCTGGTATTCAAGTGTTACTGTCCATTCCTTGCTGATGTTTGATACGCGACTGTTTCAGCGAATGTTTCTAGTTTACTTAACTTCTCATATTAAGCAACATGCTTGCATCCAAGCCAATAGCATCATAATGATTTCAGCAAATGTCCAAACAACCAGAATGGGCCAGTTGAGTGACAGTAGCAGGGAAATGATTTTAGTTTCTAAGAGAACTTAATTTTCACACCAAGGTACACGTCTGAGTGTGTCTCTGCTGTGTAGTAAGCCAAGGTAGAGGGCAGACTCAGTCCCACTACTGTATTTACACATGCCTGTCAGCACCCCTAGACAGGGCCTGTTCTAGCCGTTTATTAATCACATAAAATTATAATAATGCCTGTTATGTGTCTTCACAGAAGTCTATTTGCTATTTCTATGAAACTAGAATAAATGTGTCTTTTTGCTCACATTATAGATTGACTGTGAGAGCAGAGTGTCCAATGCATTTAGAAGACTTTCCTATGGATGCACATGCTTGCCCCTTGAAATTTGGAAGCTGTAAGTTTATTTTTAAATTGAGGTTTCTCCATTTTAAGACCACTTTATAAAAGTATTTTGCAACTGAACAAACTTAAAGGTTTTAATTGTGTATTTTCCTGTCTTAAATACGTGTCTTAAATATCCTCCAGTGTCATACTTGGACATTCACAAAGATAGAAAAATGGTAGCACTCAACTTCTAGAAAAATAGCTTAGAAAATATTAATCTTACAGTTGCTTTACTTTTTTTTTAAGTCCTGAAATCACTTTTATAGAGAAAAGTAATATGAACTGTGGATAACTCAATTGATTTAGGTAAAAATAGTTTCCCTACCACAGTCTTACTATGTTTAGAACATAATTTCTGTTTTACACTGCAATACCATTCATATTACAATCACGTGATACATCTGGAAGTGGAAAATGTCACAAATCTCCTAAGAGAGTCCTACACTTGCAACATTTTTTGACCTTAGATTAGGGAACACACTGAACAAATATAATGTAATTGAAATCAGAGTAATAACTGACACCACTTACAATAAACCGAAAATTTCTCCCAAAAATTTTGATTTGAATTGCAGCCAACCTGTAACTGATACTTTGAAACTTAGCTAAACATATTATTTCCATAAACTAAATATAATCCCTGATACGACTCTTTAAGATTAAATAAATAAATTGAAGAGCTGTTTTACTCTGGTTGATTCAACACAAACATAGAAGAAAAATATGTGGAAAATGTAATAGTGTACAAATTGTTTCCTCAGTGGCTATTTTTTCTAGTAGAAACGGGTCATTTCACTGATAATAGGTACTTAGTGGCTTGATACATTTTAGAAGTCAACAAACAGAACACCCAATTCATTCTTCAAGTGCTACCAAACAGGGTGATAATTTACAGTGGGCTGAATAGCTCTACGTTTACAATGAGAAAGGACTGATCTTTTGTCTGTGAAGACCAACTAGCCTCCTAGATAAGATTTACAGAACAAAAAGCTCATACAAAGTTGGAGTATAACTGACAGGAATAGTTTACTATTTGGATGTTAAGTTTTCTTACAGCACATCCAGTAAACCTTTCCAAATCTCCTGTGACACAGAAGAGGGGAAAGTGTTAATTGATGTAGGGCACTGGGTCCTGGACCAATAACAGCAGATCTGAGCACCTGGAATCACCCGGGATCCCAGTTACATCAGAAGTGGTTGCAGAGCTGCATTTCTCTTAAAATGCACATTAAGGAGTTTATGCTGACTGTATGTTGGATCTGGAAGATAGGAAGATGAGTAATTGTGCATAAAACTTGGTAACATAAAGTTAAACCATCAACAGGTTTTGTATAAATGTGAACTAGCAGATTGAATTTACACTTCTATCTATTTTTTCTGTAAAATATTTTTTTTAATCGTTATATACATTAGTTTTCTTAAATCAAATATATATATATATAAATCAGAGTTATTTCTAACTAAAATATCATTTTCTACACCAGAGTCAGAGGTGAATACTAACATTCTAATTTCAGAATGCAGGTATGGACCATTATATTTTACAGGCTATTTAGAGTATTTTTGTGTTTTGAACACAAATGGCCTTCAAGCCAGCTGTTATTAGCAGGACCTAAAAAAGCAATTAAATCCAAATGCTGTGAAGGGCCATGAGACAAGATCAAGGCCTTTTCAGGGAAACTCTGCTTTCTGCTACTAATGTAAAAGGAGTTTCTAATCTGGGGGAGTGCCTTCTGCAACATGCTTTTACTGCAAACACTGCTTGGGGACTTCACTGTCCAAAAGAGGACCTTAAATATGGGTCTCTCCCATCCTTCCCATTAGATTATACAACATAATTATCAGATTATAAAATATTTCTATCTGAATATTTAGGTATTGATACAAATATAACTATCTCCCACTGGACAGATGGCTAGACTCAGGCATGTTATGAAAATAGGTCTCACAATTGTACATATAAAAAGAGAATAGTTCTTAAACTTAATTGCTGCTTTTTCAGTGGGAATCTCCTTTCAATACATTTGGGACATTTTTATCAAACAACTAAAGCAATTCATAAAATTCATCTTAATGGACGGAAGAATTTACTGGAAAAGACCTTCATTTGTAATGAAAGACACTATGTGCAGATTACAATACTAGACTTAGTAGCTCCCCAAGGTAGTGTTTGCCCAGCAGTGTTTGTTTTGAATTAAATTGGATAAGAGTTTTTCCATATCCTCCACTATTACTCATCTCTTGTTGAAGCTGGATACAGAAAAACCTCACATCTGAAGAAGTGGCATATCTCCCAAGGACTCTGCCGATACTGTAGAGGCCAACAAATGCTTGACCCAGCTCCAAAGCTGAAATGATTTGCCAAAATAGCAGTTTGAGCTAGAGGCTATTCCAATGTAAATACAATATGAAAAATGCTAAAGAGGCTTCTGGAACAACAAAAAGCCATATGTTGGCATAACAAAATCAGAAAGGCAGCTGCTGTCCTCAACTCTTCCCACAAAAATCTGATTGCCAGTTTAAAACTAAGGCCACTCTGGAAAGCAGCACTGAAAGGAGCAAAAGGGTATGTTGAATTTACGCAGTGTGTCAACTGGATGCTGAGGGTAGGAGGGAGAACAGACCATCCATGATGGAAATGGAGAAGTGAGCCTGGTGGGGTGAACTCATTTCCAGCACTGATGAACATGATGCCTTCCCTCTGACTCCTAATCCACTGTTTCCCAGCAGCTCAGGAAATCAGTCCCCTCTCTTCCAAACTACTCTTGTGATCCAGAACAAGTAAAATGCTTGAAAGTTAATATTATATTTTTCCCCCTTTTTTATTTTATTTGGCTAGATTAGCAGGCCAATTCTTGTATGTACTGTGTCCATTATTTTTAATGTCAGAATTATTAAGAAGTAGATTTGCATTTACCACTGCTTCCAAAAGAGCTAAGTATATGTTATAGTGCTTAGGGAATAAGAAGTCTGAGGGCAAAAGTAACCTTCCACTTCAATAATGTAGGATCAAATACCATGCAATTAATTTACCAGCACACTCCATTCAAAACCACCTATTTAATTACTGTTACCTTTTACACTGATGCGATAAAATTATTAACTCACAAATGAGGTCAATGGAATCAGATTGTTCCTTTCCCTTTCCTGCTTGCCTGTTCTGAAAATGCACAGAGAAAATCTCATCCTGCAGGTAGGAGTCAGTTAGTCACCTATACACACATTTATAGTACCATCTTAGGTGTCCTAAGATGTCCCATCTGGCTTCCAGCTGTCTCTGGTGGGTGCAAGCTTTACGTAGGTTCTAATCACACATTCAGTCCCATACATGTCTTGGATACTCCTAGGTGCCAAGAATGACACTCAATGCCTGTATATAGACAACTAACTCCCACCCTGAATGCTCAAAGCAAGAGCTGTCAGACTGCAGACTACACAAAATGGCAGAAGAATATTACAGTACTAAGATAAAAAATGTTATGTATAGTTTAATTCATGAAATAACAGAAATAACACACTAATAACAGCAGAAAACACCTGGATGATATATGTAGGATACTACTGAATTATCTATGTAACATGCTAGACTAATTGAGTCTGGAAAATACAGTGTTTTTCTTTTGCTCTTTTTAGGACTTAAATAAATGTGAACTTGAATAAGTGTGAGCATTCCCCAGAAATAACCAAACAGGAAAAGAGATTCACTGTGATTCAAACTCATGTGAGCCTAGGCAGCCTCAGAACTATCTGCTATACTTGTTATACAGCAAAGGCACCGTGAAAGGGTGATAACAAAATGGAGAGTTCTAGCCAGGCTGAAGGAGAGGTCACTGGAGCTACTCTGAAAAGGATTTTCTGACAGTGGCCCAGACATCACCAAGCCACCACTAATTAAAAATACTGGGGCTCATCTTTCTTTATAGTAGTTAAAAATTAGAGTTGGAGTCCTCCTTGCATGCCCATGAAATTCCATGTCTAACTCTCCTTTCTGGTTATTCAGATTTTATATAGGTGGGAATGATGTAAGGGAGAGAAAGACTTTCAACACCATTGAGGGAAAACCTTAATCCAGCCCTACAGCAGCTATTTAGCTGATCATAATATGGATAGACCTGTAAAATCACTTATATTCCCCATAATCAGAAAGTTCCAGTATGCTAATTGTGGGTTTTCTGCAAGTGATTACAGAGTATTAAGTATTCAAAGTACTGCTCAAAACCTTCTTCTGTTAAAGACATATGGCAGCAGATGGACAAAAGCTGAAATGCAACATATTTGTTTTAAATTAGATGCTTATACCAGAGCAGAGGTTGTGTATGAATGGACACGGGAACCAGCAAGATCAGTGGTTGTGGCTGAAGACGGCTCTCGACTGAACCAGTATGATCTGCTTGGACAAACTGTGGACTCTGGAATTGTTCAGTCCAGTACAGGTTTGTGAAAAAGGTTTGCCAGTTTATAGCAAAATGGGACCTCAAAGATCATATTATTGGAGGCAGTGAAATAAGATGCTGAAAAAAAGCATATAGTCTCCTAAGGAGGTTAGACATTGGAACGGGCTGCCCAGGGAAGTAGTGGAGTCACCATCCCTGGAGGTCTTTAAAAGATGTTTAGATGTAGAGCTTAGGGATATGGTTTAGTGGGGACTGTTAGTGTTAGGTCAGAGGTTGGACTTGATGATCTTGGAGGTCTCTTCCAACCTAGAAAATTCTGATTCTGTGATTCTGTATTTAGAAAGTGAAAAAAAATATGTAAGCAAATTAAAACAAACAAACAAACAAACCAAACATTTGGAACATCCATAGTATTTAGGTACCTTAATGCTACCACCAGCTTTTACTCCAAAACTATTAAAAGTGAGATACACAAATATAGCGATATACCCCTTGTTTTCAGTATTAGTTAAGTATAATGTTGAAGCTGGCTAAAAAATTTTACACTTTGCATTTTCTGTTTCAAGATTTAATCTTTGGGTGTGTTTTGTTGTTGTTTTATTTGCTTGTTTGTTTTTTATTACTTTGGAAAGGCACAAAAATCTGAACACAGTAATAAACTGAACTTTGAGAATGAACAAGATCTTGAAGTGTTGACTGGAATTAATGTTCTATGAATCAGAGGGAAGCACTCCATTAGACATAACTGTATTGCTCTGAATGCCCCTGGAGTTGTAATGGAACTAAAGAAGTACACTTGTACCTGCCTATACCAAACTTTCTAATCTGTCATTTATAAAATGAACAAATATTTAAAGGAAAGTGAGTCATTTTAAGGTGAACCCTAGCTTGTGTATAATTTTTTTATTTAGCTTCTCAGTATATGTTCATGCAACCTATTAAGCTAACAAATTTTCTTATAGACTAAAATTTCCAGTGGACCACTATTCAGGTTACTGCTTGGAAGCTTCTGTTGATGTAATCATAAAAGTAAGCGGGATGGCAGAAATAATGACTTCGCCTAAGAAATATCAACACAACTGCTTCCACAGTTTCACTACTTTCATTATTGAGCACTGAGGTCTGCATTGGTCAAAGAGAAAGAAAAGCAGAACTTTTGGCCTGGCCACAGACAGAAATATTGATTTATTTGGAGCCAGTAATTCACCTCACCTGCCCTTTCCTGGCAAGTCAGTGTAATTTGTGAGAGACTGCAAGGATCCTGAGCTCTTTGCTCTTTCTCTGCAGAGGCTATTCACTCAGAGAGACCACAGCAACCTTCATGGCTGCGCTTTTGCACTCATTGCCAATTCCCTGCTTACCCAATGCATTTTAAGGGCAGCAAGACAGACAGAAAAGACTCATAAACTTGGGAACATATTTAAACTGAACAGATAATACCAGATATAATTCAGGGTAGTTAGATGGTACTGTGAGAAGCACCCTTTAAATTCTTAAGACAGTCAGATAATAGATGTTTGAATAGAATTAAGGCAAACATAAAAAGTGTAAAATTCTTTATATATTTCCATGAAGTAACTAAATTACATTTCCTTTGCCCATGATATTTCATAGGTTTGAATTCTGCCTCCTTTTTTCTGCCTGAAATTTTTACCATGCCAATCCATAAAGTGAAATGAAGTGCTATTAATATTTACTAAAAAATATATATATTGTTTAGATGCAGAAAAACATTACAAAAAATTAAATACAATGATTATCAAAACTAAAACTGAACCTGTTAAATAATCTTTTAGTAACCAAGCTTGCAACTGTCTTAAATTAATACCTGATAAGAATATACAATGGAAGAAACATTGATTGTTTTCAAATTCAACATCTCAAGGAAAAGTGCTTCTTGATGTTTGCCTTCATCAAAATAATGGTAGGGTCAGAAGTGGGTAATGGTCACCTTTCTCCCCATTCAGATAGCTGGGCAGCTATCTCAACACAATCCTCCAGCATATCTTTATCCTCTGATATTCTCTGTTTTAAGACATGACATACACAATGAAAACTGTGAAATCCCTCCCTGATTTTAGAGGGGTGGAGACTGACTCATCTGACAAACAGACAAGAGAGTCTTTTTCTTGTTCAGGGTCTAGAACAAGATAAATACAAATTCTTTTTTTTTTTTTTTTTTTTTTTCATGAAAAGAGATCTGCAATTGTTGTTGTCTTCAAGATAGTCTTTCAAAGACTAAAATGCTTTTACAATCTAGTTATTCAGTCATCATAGAATGCCTCAGGTTGGAAGGGACATTAAAGATCATCTAGCTCCAACACCCCTCAGGTTGCCCAAGGCTCCCATCCAGCCTAGCCTTGAACACCTCCAGGGACAGGGCATCCACAACTTCTCTGGGCAACCTGTTCCCATGCCTCACTACTTCTACAGTGAAAAATTTCCTCCTAATGTCTAATCTAAGTCTATCCTCTTTTAGTTTAAGACCATTCCCCCTTGTCCCCTCATTATCTACCTGAGTAAAGAGTCCTTCCCCATCCTTTTTATAAGCCCCATTTCAAGTATTGAAAGGCTTCAATGAGGTCTCCCCAGAGGCTTCTCTTCTCTAGGCTGAGCACCCCCTTCTCTCTGCATGGAAGAGGAATTGGTTGGAAGTTGGACAGTGGTCAGCAGCTGTCATGTGGCCATGCATTTTAATTAAAGACAAAATATGGAAAACTGAAGATTCAGTAAATAACTGGAGTGTTTTAATCTCTTATAGTTATTTAAGTAAATTCCATTAAAGATCTATTATATTCTAATAAATGACTCCAGTCCACTGGTATTTTGGATACCAAAAAAAATGTTTTTGACTTATAACTGAACTGTAAGCATTATTCTAGGCCTATGTTCTGCCTATGATGCTCATGGCATTACCTTTAACTGACTTCTAGCTCAGAACTATTGTCTTAACAGATGAGAGTAATCCCTGTCTTTTAAATTGCCTTCATGCTTTGAATCTTGTTCTCATTTTCCAGAGGTTAAAAATACTTTCATAATTTAAGCAGCTAAGTAAAGCTTGAGACCAGAGTGGTGTGTTCACTCTGTGTTCAGCTTGCCAGCTACAATCACTGTATTAATTCTGACACATCATTGTGAACATTTTATATTAAAATAGTTTACATTAAAATAGTTTCCAATGACATATTATAGTAGATTAAATTTAAGTTTTTTTTTTGTTGTTTGTTTGTTTGTTTTTTTTAGCTAAGACTGGCACCCTTCAGAAAATTATAATCTCTGTTGTAGGTTGTTCTGGTGAAAGTTACAGAACAATGGGTAAAAATCAAGTCATTGCCCCCCATACTGTTCCTGAAGTCCTGTTTTCTGAAAGAAGATTTTCCTTGTATATCCTTTGCTCTAGCTCTCAATTGGTTCTCTTTTCTGTCCTTTGCTACTGACTTCTATTTTATGTTGAAACATACAGGGAGTATTGTTACATCTTATTTATAAGATTTCCTCAGGGTTATATATTGAGAAAGATTGTTCAACTGAATGTTCTTTTACACTCTAAATTAAAGAAAAGGGCATCTGACATGCTCAGTGCATAAGCAGTCAATGTCTAGACATAGTTTTTCAATCCAATTTAAGCTTTTCCCGTACAAGTGCAACACTCTCTATCCAGTTGCCTACATTTTAAAAGAGAATAATAATTGTAATTTCACATCATCTCTAATTTAGACAGAGGTTTTCATCCAGTCACATTTCTACCTGTTTCTTTCCTAAGCTAATGTCTATTGAATAAAGAGTCAATCTATGGTGAACAATATGTCACAAGTACAGCTTTTCCAGTCTATATGCTGTTTTTCAAAATCTGTTTTCAATGATGTTGTCAATAATGTCTGTAAATATTTGCTGTCCTCTGGAAGAAATTGTTTATAGAGTTATATAAACACTTAAGATGCCTTTTGTATGTAATTAGAATTCCCAGATCATATATTCTTGTAGCACCTTAAAAGTTACTGGTAATGAAAATATTATACATTATTCTTGCATTGGCCATTTACAATGGGAGAGAATATTAATTTAGTAAGGTACTGAATTAGTGGTATAGGGATGCTTAATCTTCAAAGCAGATAAAGCACAAACAGTGATAATACAAACATAATCACATCAACAATTACTACAGCTTGGTCCTACTGAAACATTTCTGACTTCCTGCCTCCATTCAGTCATTGTTTGATGTTTACATGTGTATATTACACTGTGTTTCCATCTTCTAATGGAATGAAGCCTTTCACAAGAGGCCTAAACAGCCACCAGTTAATGCAGACTTTTATTCACTACTCAGTGAAGAAGATGAAAAAGATGCAAATTTAATTAGCATTTCCCAGAACTGTCTAGTTTTGTATTATTAGTGGAACTTTAGTATTAAATGGTGGAACCTGTATTATGGGAGAGCTGCCAGGCGGAGAAGGACCTGGGAGTGATAGTGGACAGTCGGCTGAATATGAGCCAGCAGTGTGCTCAGGTGGCCAAGAAGGCCAACGGCATCCTGGCTTGTATCAGAAATAGTGTGACCAGCAGGGCTAGGGAGGTGATCGTCCCCCTGTACTCGGCTCTGGTGAGGCCGCACCTCGAGTACTGTGTTCAGTTTTGGGCCCCTCGCTACAAGAAGGACATCGAGGTGCTTGAGCGGGTCCAAAGAAGGGCGACGAAGCTGGTGAGGGGCCTGGAGAACAAGTCCTACGAGGAGCGGCTGAAGGAGCTGGGCTTATTCAGCCTGGAGAAGGGGAGGCTCAGGGGCGACCTTATCGCTCTCTACAGATACCTTAAAGGAGGCTGTAGAGAGGTGGGGGTTGGCCTGTTCTCCCACGTGCCTGGTGACAGGACGAGGGGGAATGGGCTAAAGTTGCGCCAGGGGAGTTTTAGGTTAGATGTTAGGAAGAGCTTCTTTACTGAAAGGGTTGTGAGGCATTGGAACAGGCTGCCCAGGGAGGTGGTGGAGTCACCATCCCTGGAAGTCTTCAAAAGACGTTTAGATGTAGAGCTTAGGGATATGGTTTAGTGGGGACTGTTAGTGTTAGGTTAGAGGTTGGACTCGATGATCTTGAGGTCTCTTCCAACCTAGAAATTCTGTGATTCTGTGATTCTGTGATTCTGTGATTCTGTGATTAAATATTTTCTTCAGAGCTGACCCAATTTGATCTGAGGACTTTTTATTTTTATAATAGTGATTATAATGAAAAGTGATTTCCTATAAGGTCTTGTAATTTGTTTATTTATAAAAGCTTTAATTTTTGTTGTTGTTTGTTTTGTTTTGCTTTTTAGGAGAATATGTTGTTATGACTACACATTTTCATTTGAAAAGAAAGATTGGTTACTTTGTCATTCAGACTTACCTGCCATGCATCATGACAGTGATACTGTCACAGGTGTCCTTCTGGCTTAACAGAGAATCTGTTCCAGCAAGAACTGTATTTGGTAAGAAAGACCTATAAACTCCTTGGAAATCACATGCCAGATAATTTTAAGAAATTTTGTGATAAAACTGGTTATGTGTAATATGATATTGGAGAACAGCAGGAGTCTGTACATAGTGCAGTACAGAACAGTTAATGCGTTTCATTGTGAAAATGCATCAGAAGCAAGTTCCAAAGCTTTTAAACTGACTGTAAAACTAGACCTGAAAATATCTCAAACAATCCATTCCATTTCTACTTTTCCAAAACAATAAATATATGAATAAAAAAATTCTGATAAACGGCAATGGTTTTCGTAGTGAGGATTGTCAAAAAGTTTTAATCAATAGGTGTTGGTCTTTTGACATCCTTAGGCCCTTTGAAAATTCTTAGCTTGAAAATCCCTTTTGTAGGCTGCTGTCTCCTGTTGAAATCAGAGATCATCTGTTGTGCTTATAGCAGTGAAAAGATCCACTTAATGAATGCAGTAAGGAGGGAGTCTGAGGGATTCTAAGTTTATACAGTTGGTCCCTAGTGTTTTAACTGCTGCCTGCAAACACTTATTTTAAAACTAGAAAAAAAAAAAAAAAAAAAAAAAAAAAATTTTTTTTAAACTAATAAACCAAATCAAAAAAAAGGTTAAAAAAAAAAAAAAAAAGAAAAAGAAAAAGAAATTACAAATCTGGTTAAGGAAAATAGAACCTAAGATTTTTGGAATGTGACCTAGCCTTTTTGTGGGACACCTGAACATCTTTGGCGGAGGAGGTGGAAAAACACAGAGCCAAGCTGGCTTTTAGACCCATTTCCCTGACTTGGGGCAGTGCTGGGGCAAGATACCATGGGTCCTCCTGCTTTGCTGAAAAGAGTATATGCATTTACACTGTACGCAGCAAAACTGGAGAGAATAACAAGGCCTGATGTTGAGAAACATGCAGACACTGGTCAACTCTTGTTGAACAAGAGCTGCTTTTATTTACCTTTTTCTTGCTCTCTTCATAGTTTTGCTTTAGTTTCCCAAAGACTCTGGAAATAATTCATAACTTGCATAACCTTAGACCTCATGAACCAAGTAAAGACTTTCGGTAGATGTATGGATTTGCATTCATAAAAGAATAGTTTAAAGCACAAGATAATTAAATTTGATTTACATAATATGATTTAGATTAATGTCTAAAATTAGTTCAGAAGTTTTATCACTGAGAACTGATCTGGGACTTTTATGAGCCTCTGTACTCAAAGCTATTGAAATTGTAACTATTTTATCTCTCTTTGCACACGCCATTTAAAAAGAAACGCCAGATCAGCATTTTGCAATGCCATACTTCATTGTCCCTAGATGGAGAACAAAATTTGCTAGTCTCATAATGAATAATAAATAATACTGTGTGATGTTGCAGCTGTTATCTTGAGATATCTCAAAATTTTCCTCTTATAAGGCACTATTTAGTAAATAGTGTTGTGTTTGCTTTATTGTAACATAACAAGATAGGCTTTTTCATTTCCTAATGGCAGTGAAAAAATGCCACAGAATATTTTGCATGCATGTATATATGCAGAAGCACAGCTTAGATATTTTAGCCCAGTTAAACAGACTATTTAGCCCTGTTAACACAGACCATATAAATTATAAAACCTGCGTGGCTACTACATAAGAGAAATATAAGCTCAATAATAATGAGTCAAAGATGAGATTAGGTTGTCTCTTGGGGAAGGAAATTGCTTCCTCACTAGGCACTAAAAATTCAAGTCCTTTATACCAGTACATAAATACATTCATTGTTCATTATTTACTCTATTTTAGACCACTGCACATTTTCAATAACACTTAGTGCAGTGAAGATGAACTAGCAAAACACATTCAATACGTGACACTGCAGTTGTCAAGGTAACTTGTGGACATATGATTTGATGTAAATGTCTAGCCTATGCTTGTAGATTTTTTTCAAGCTGCTATAGGGAGAATGAGTTCAATACAGCCCTGCCACTCAGTGAAAGCTCCATGGCCAACTAGGGAAAAAAGCATCATCAGCAATGGGACGAGCGGATATCAGAAATACAAACGCATTGTTACTGTTCTTGCATAAGGTCTTTGCTATTTTCAGTGCATCAGTAAATAAAAGGACAGAGATCTCTAAAACCATCAACTTAAATATAAAGAATATATCACATAAAGCTTAGTATGTTTGAGTATAGGTTTGAAGGAACATATACTACATAAACTACTTTACCATTAATCAGGCTGAGTAACATGAAAACAATATGTTTTTAAGTTTTATATCTTATTATCTTAGAAATGTTGCAAGAAAGAACTAAAAATATGAAATTTTTACATCTGCAGTGCAATTCACAGGGTTTGGATAAGGAACAGCAACAATAATTCCTCAAATTCCATGAAGCATAAAGAAGCATCCAGTCCAAAACTCAAAATATTATTTCCATCCCCATTTTTAAAAAATACCATTGCAGTAAAACAATGTCAAAGAACAAAGGTGTAGAAGGGATGTTACAAAGAACCTGCAACTTCCACAGGAATTGAAATTTGATTTTAAGTGAATTTAAGTGGAGAGGTCTATAAAAATTAGGGGTAGTAATAGGGGTTTTTCACTTCTACTGTAACAGTGGAGAATTGAAACAAAATATAGCCACTGATATAAAGACCTAAAAACTGTTTGTTTTTCAGGAGTAACAACTGTCCTAACAATGACTACGTTGAGCATTAGTGCAAGGAATTCACTACCCAAGGTGGCCTATGCCACTGCTATGGATTGGTTTATAGCGGTTTGTTATGCCTTCGTGTTTTCTGCACTCATCGAATTCGCAACAGTGAATTACTTCACAAAGAGAGGTTATGCATGGGATGGCAAAAGTGTCGTTCCTGAAAAGGTAACACTTAATATTTATTCCAACAGCTCATATTATGTCATGCATGATCTATGTATATTTTAGCCTATCAGAGCTCCTGTGCAATTTAAATAATTCTAAAAGTTTCCTCATGCTCACCCACACAGCATTTCTACACATACACACAGAATAATTGCTTAGACAGTGAGTACCTCAATATGCAGTCTTCGTCTCTGGATAATATTTAATGCTAAGTCTGATTTTTCATAGAGAAAAAAAAAAAAACAAAACTTGCAAACAGGCTCTGGGATTTTAACTTGTACAGGTAAGCAGGAAGGAGAAACGTTTTTTTTTTTTTTTTTTTTTTTTTTTTTTAAGGGAAGGCAATTCATTGTCTAATATTGTACCAAGAGAATGTGTTCATGCCTCAATATATACGTAGAAGATCTTGTGACTGCAGTACTTATATTGCTCCCCAACTTAAAGAGAGTTACCATGTAACCATGATCAAATAAATCACTACAGAGCCTTTTCTTTCCTTTGCTTCCTATTTTTTTCCCTGTTACCAAAAAAAATATTATTCCTAATTCTTAGCATATAGGAGAAATTGAATTGTTTTGGGGGAAGCATTGATGGTCATTTTGGGAGTCTGTAATCCCGTTCCACACATTCCTTAAGGAAATGAAGGACATCACATTGAATCCTTTGGTATGGGATTAGACAGTCTGTAAATCACATATGCATCAATAAACTGTTGAGGGTACATATGGGATGAAAGAGAAAGTTTCTGATTTCCTATGAAATATCATGTGAGCTCCTTCTGTGAGGAAGCTCATTTTGGTTATTTTTTTTAAGAGATCTTGAAAGAGACTTTTAACTTGCCTAATTACTTATTACGAACATTCACAAATTAGAGATTCAGCAGAATAAATATTTGGAGGAGCAGATGTTACTCATTGGTATGCGAATATATATGTTTAATTCAGGAATGTATGCCTATATATAAATATTCTTTATCTTTTTTTTTTTTTTTTTCCTATTTTAGTTGCATAAGACTCTCAATGAGAAAATAGAAATAAAATTAAGACATTTACAACATGAGAACAAACATAAAAGTATTGAGGAACAAAGTGAAATAAATAATGGTATTGAGCTTCATGACAGTTTGTCAATACTGAGTTTTCAGTTACTGATGATACTTTAGTTGAAAGTAATTTATTTGCTTCTTTGTTTTGCCCCTATCTTCATGATATCTATTTTTAATAAAATAGGTGGTATTAATAAAACATAATAATTGAATATTAAATATTGCCTTTTGAACATAGCCTACCTGGTAGCATAAGTTACTATAACCAGCCACTTAATTTGTTTCAAATAAAACTATTATTTTCAGGAAAGCAAAACAAACAAAAAAACCCACAACAGTAAATATGCAATATTCAGCCTACATTTTCTTCTGCATAGGACTCTATATCATGCTTCTACAAGCCTCTCTCCATTTGTCTGGATGCTTTTGCAGCTTTTCTGCACGCTCTCAGGTGTCCTGCAGGAACGCTTCTGCTTCCTTAAATGTTCATCACTTGAACAAGATTTTTTTTCTTTTTATACTAAAGCCAGCCTAATGGCTTGTTTATATAGCTATAAATCTATAGTTGATCTGTTATAAATAGTAAAACAAAAACAAAAAACAACAACAACAAAAATACTTCGTCCCTGGGATAGCTGCAGCTTGAAAACAGAATTATGCTTGCTGTTTGAAAAAATCACACTTGGCTATTTCTCTTTATTCGTAGCATTATTGTTTGCCTTCTAGAGGACTAAATGATCAACATTTGCTTTAGCTTTTTGGGGCAAACACGGCCTAATGATTTTCTAAGCTACCTCTATTTTTTGTTGTTGTTGTTGTTACCTATTTTCTCATAAGTGGTGTTTTTCTTTATACGTCCTTATCCATCTAGTATATCTCTTCTCTATATTTATCCTTGTGCAGTGCTGGAAGAAAGGTTCAGACTGTCTGCAACCTGGACAGTTGAATTCCAGCTGGCATCCCCACACAAAACTTTTTTTTTTTTTTTTTTTTTTTTTTCCCCACAAGTAAAATACTAGAAAACACAATCTAGATACTCTTTCCAATAAGTTCTCCACTGAAAGCTTTTCAATATGTTCTTGCTTTAGCAATACAAGTAGGTGTACTGGCCTATACCACACTAGGTAGCTAAAAAATTGAAGAGCTCTTTAGGGCCCTATATTCAGAATTACATTTCATCCATTAGGAAGCAGTTGTAACACTCAAACATGAACTTCAGTTTTGTTTTCCTTAATTCATATGCTTCTGACATGTATCCTTAGTATAAAAAGACTAGTAGATTTGCCTGTTCCTAAATAACTCACTCTTTTAGTGCATCATCACATTATATTTTTATTGCATATTTTTATGTATGACCTGTGTTAGAATGCGTTATAAAAAACATTATTTGTCTAAACATCAGAAAGCTAGCACAAGTAGCACAGCTGATTAAGGCAACATTGAATTCTGAGTTGATCATCACTGCTAATTACCATTAAAGGTAATTTTGTGTATCAGTAAGCCTAGCTATCAGTACAAGTCCTCATTATAGTTTATCAATCACATACATCGGTTTAACTAATACAAGTAATCCAGACTGATGATTCTGTCCATGTCTTCATCTAAATATTTTGCATGAGTCATGTGCCCAAATATTAGCTTCTTACTTAGAGCCTATCACAATTTGTGGTATAAACTTCTTTTGTTGCAAAAGTTCATGGTGCTTTTTCAGTTTATTATCAATCAAGAAAACAGTAAGAATAAAATATTTTCTTCTTTCTTCAGCCAAAGAAAGTGAAGGATCCTCTCATTAAGAAAAATAACACGTACACAGCTGCAGCTACAAGCTACACCCCTAATATTGCAAGGGACCCTGGGCTGGCAACCATTGCTAAAAGTGCAACAATAGAGCCCAAAGAAGTTAAGCCAGAAACAAAACCTGCAGAACCCAAGAAAACTTTTAACAGCGTCAGCAAAATTGATCGACTATCAAGAATAGCCTTCCCGTTGCTTTTTGGAATCTTTAATTTAGTCTATTGGGCTACCTATTTAAACCGGGAGCCCCAGTTAAAAGCCCCAACTCCCCACCAATAACCTCATTTATTCATCTAGCTCTGTTTTGTCTTTTGCTCTGGGAATTGATTCCAGTTTTCACACACAGTAATTCCTATTTGCTTCATTGCCTCTGTCTTAAAGAAAAACGTTTCTTCATTTAACCAGAAGTAAAATATATCCGTATATGTAAAAACCCTGTGTCCAAGGGAGAGAACGATATATGCTATATAATTTAACAAACTGATTCGTAAAAAGGGAAAGATATAATAATGAAAACAGAAAGCATTTTAGATACCTTAATACCGACTGTCCCCAAGAGATACTATAAATGGACACAAAAAAGATATTTTTATTCAATGGATTGTGCGGATCAGGATAATATTCTTTACAAAGTCCATGTTACATATAATATGCTGTACCATTCAACCACTGTTTATAATATTTTCAAGGATGTAAAGCTTCCCACTTGCCGAATCCTTGACGAAGTAACATAAAATGTTATTTTCCTAATCCTTTGTCCCTTCTATACTTCAAACTACCCGATTTATAATATTAAATGGTCTTTAAGGAAAAAGGGAAATTATTCATTGTAGGTACAGTTTATCACTGTATAGCACATAAGATCTAATGGTAACAAATGCTTTAATCTGCTGTCTTACTGCAGTCTTGTTCTAAGCATTAAGTTGTCACTAGACTAGATTTAAAACGAGTTGCACAATCAAGTGCATATCCCAAGTCCCCTCTATCTCCTGTGTAATCCAAACAAATCCTGGATGCTTTTACAGATAGGTTTTACTAATCACTATGTTTTAGAGAGTTAAAAAAAATCGCAAGCTTTAGATATGTTGAATGTATTCTTTTATAAAATGATACATTAAAAAAGCTTTAGATTGAAATTTATGGATGGCAGAAAGACAAAATATAGTATTTAAATAATATATGTAAATACGCAGCATGAGATTGTACATTTTTTTTTTTTATTTTATTTTTTTAAAGTTTTGATCATAAAACATTGTTTAGGATTCACCTCTTAGCTCTTAATATGTTACTTAATGCTCAATAAAACATATTTAGAGCCTAGATGAAGGAAAAAAGTATTGGTACTGGAAAGCCTAAAAAAATACCTAGAAAGTGCTTGGAATTAATTCCATTTGTAAAGTGGTTAAGTGTACAGTAGCTTGCAATTTGACAATGTCATCTGATGTTTCCTATTAGATTAATGACTGGTCTGCTCAGGTCATGCATAAATAATAAAGAATGGGATTATATTTGGTAGGTAAAAAATGGTGAAATATTAAGACAGAAGTTCATCTGTATATTACTGCTATATTTGCTGATATATAACTGTTACAATAAGTGATGTAATATATGTAGCATTAAATACAAAAAAAAAACAAAAACGTCATACACAAAAGAATGTACAGGAAAATAGATTTTATTGAGTAAACTTATAACATTTCATTTTTACTGTAGCAATATATTTGTAGGAACAATATGTAAGGGCTTTAAATACAAGATGTCCATTTTGCAGGTACTGTGCTCCCTTAAAAAAAATCTAGTCAGTATCACTATATCTGATTCTTAGAAATAAAACTTCAGATAAAGATTTTTCAGAGATGGGAAGAATGGTGGTGCAAGCATCAATTCAAAAGCATAATACATGGTACAGAATGAATTTTAAAACAATACTACATGGACCTCTAGAGAAAATGCGAATGAGAATCAAATTTCATAGTCGTGTTTCAGGCAATGTTTTATAAACTTTCTCAATAAATCAGAAAGTTGACGTTCTCTACGTTAAAAAAAAAGGAAATAGTTAATGTTTTATTTAGTATTTTTTGTTGGTTTTTGTTTGTTTGATTGATTCTTTTTAATGCTTCTCTGTCTAACATCTAGTCCTGTCTAAACTTGATAAGTTATCTGATTGGATCTTATTAAAAGGGGATGTTTTCATCTTCTGTTATCATGTGTAGATATATGTATAGAAAAAAATAAACTATGGCTCTTTAACTTCAGTGTACTTGTTTATCTTGTTATTTTTGGCGTTAAACTAGTGTGTTCATTTAGGGCATTTTATCCTTCTAGTAATTCATAGCTACCTTTTGGTCTGCATTTTGCACATTAGATATGAATATTACTTAATTAGTCTGCTTTTTGCTATGCAATGACTGCATAATATCACCTCTTAGTTTGTAAGTCTATGTCAATAGTATTATACTGTACAAACTTGATTGCAGAGTTTATCAAAGACAAGGTATTCTATGTAGCTTTTTTACAGTGCTTTGCTAAACCATGTAATAATAGTAAGTCTTCCTTGAAAATAATGATACACTCTTATAGAGGACAGTTTCTGTTTACTCCTGGGATAATTTTAAAAATATGACATTGAATGTTTATTGCACCTCAGTGCAGTGATGTGGCAATAAAACCTAAATCTAATAGAGGTTGTTTATGGCAGAAGCATGTATTGCTTTACAGAGTTTAGCAAAAGCTCTTTATTTTATGTCAGACTGTAATTCTATTATAATAATAAAGCTAAAAATGTTCAATAATGAAAGTGAATGTTTTACTTTGGTTTTCTTTAGTTACTGCTTTTTACAACACATTGCTTTATAAACTGCTATTCATTCAAAAACTTTTTGTGGATTTGGTAATGAATGCAGTTTAATGGATGTAATTTTCTGTTCAGTGTTTTCAACAGGAATATTTCCAAAATCTGATTTGACTTTCAAAAAATATTGTTCAATCTACATAACGTATTTCCAGTAAAGCAGTAAATTGAATCTGATGAACAATTGGTGAGGTTTAGTACCACAAGAATGAACATGATATGTGGTAGGAAGAGAATAAAACATGCTCTCTCCCACCTAAAGTGGCCAATAAACTATTAGTAAAGATGTGGATCTTTTTATTATAGGTGTCATATAAATACAGATATAAGGTCTAAGAAAGACTGGTAGGACAGGACCTCAGGTGGTATAAAATAACACTATTTCACTTATTTAATGAGTTATGGGGATAGCATTTAGACATGTGCATGTATAGCTTAAAAATACTCAAGTCTTTCTTTTCCACGTAGAAGAATACAGATACAGGAAAAGTCATTAAAGTGCACTCAGCCCTCAAATTTTCTTGGGCAAGGTCCTGGGAGCAAGCCTCATACTCTTATGTAGAGAAAGAGAAACAACCAGTGGCAGGCATTTTACAAAGGATCCAAAGCAGGAAAGACTCTCATAAATATATATAACAATATTTATAGCATTCTTAGGAAACCGAGTCTCACAAAGCAACTTATCAAAATAGTATTAAGATAGCATTAATATGGGCTCACTCAAAAAAACAAACAAAAAAAAACTTATTCTGCTTTCCTCTATTTTGAATGAGAATAATGCAGTCTGAATCCCTGTTCCTTGCCTCCTCCTAACTATGCAGAGCCGAATCCCTATGGAAACCCACACAGGATTTTCTGGAGGAGTAGGGAAGTGGCAAGTGACACCAAACATCCACCTCCTGTGCTCACATGCCAGATGCAGAGCATACATGAAGACTCCCCCATCTCCATTATCACTGCTCAGACATTCTTGGACAGACCTTGAGTAAAATGAGTGAAAAATACAAAGATGAAACAGGACTTTACTCAGAGAAAAACATATAGCACCATTCAGCCTCACAGAGTGGAAGAACAGCTCTGCCAGATGGCAAATTCAGTCACCAGACAGTCCAGCACGACACCCCGACATGTCATTGCTCTATGATATTACATCAATAGGGGAAAATCCTCTATTTTTTTTTTCTGGGATTGTTCCTGGAAGCTACTGAAAAAATGTAGAAGAATAAGATTAGCTCAATTTGAAATCTGCTGGTGCCTCCTTCTGTAACCCTATTTATTGGCAGAGGATAAAATGTTTTCTCTCTCAGTCATAAGCCACCTCTCGTGGAAATGGAGAGATGATGAAGGAGCTCGTGTCCACAGGCCAGGATAACCTAATCACTAGGTTACAGAAGAAACCTCTTTTGATATACATTCTGCTTGTTTTGATCTTCTGGGGTTGATCACATTATCAGAATCACAAGTGGTAATTTGGACTGCTACACTTAACGCCACACTAGTACAGCAGGCTGAAAAAGTCTGGCTGAGGGAGTAAGTGTTTCACTCGCTGTCAAAGCACATACCTGTGTTTAGCTGAAGCATCCATCAGCAATCTGGTAGCCATTTGGTTCAAGAGCCCAAGCAGTCAGTGTCAAAGGGCAGCCATACATCATACAGTCACAGAAATGCATGTACATTAGCCACACCTATTGACAGGTTTACCAAAGGTGAAGAACATCTTTGACATTTTGACAAGATGTTTAATATTGGGAGAGTCAAGCAAAACCACACACACACACACACAAAAAAAAAAGCTTTCTAATTATATTATTTTGCTTGGATTGACAGATGGGTAACCTGAGAAAAACTGTTCTCCTTTTCTCTTTAACTCCTCCTATTCTCCACCAATATGGCAAATAATAAAAGCTTATGAAAAAAGCTTATGAACAGTCAGAAAATGGGGCACACATGCTTCAAGGAGCAAATAATAAGAGAAATGCTTTGGCTTTGTATCCAAATGACTGTCCAAATAAATTAGTTTGACTGGGGAAAATTTAACTTTTTCTTAGAGGCTGGAAAAATATCAGCCACATTTTAAAAGATAAAAAACAATATCTCAGATCTCAGACTCTCTAATAAATCCACAAGGGAAAAAACAATACTATGCATAAAGAAGACAGCTTAAATATAAATGTGTTTGCATTCTTAGCACATGAATTTTGCTAGTGAAGTGTATTATCAGCTTGTCAAGCTGTACTGTCAGGTTACATCTGATTACAAACTGTACAATACAATGAGAGAAGTAAATGCCTCCAAATGACAAGTTTCTGTAGGCTCATTCACTCAGGCTGCTGATAAACTCATTTGATTCAATTGCTCTAGGGCATTTGAAGATGCTCTGAGTAGATTCTACACTTGCAGCACAGCTGTCTGTTACAGGAATTTCACCCAAAAACTAGAGATGTGACCCCCCCTAAAAAACCTTCCTTAGACTGACCAAATGACACTGATTTTTAAATGTGGTCTCAAGGGAGGAAAGATGTATTTGGTGGACTCTGGCTCCAAACTGAGTACATTTGAGTACAAACAGACAGGACAAATTTCTTTCCAAGTGCTTTCATATACAAAGGACACAATTAAACTCAAGTTGCACAAGCCTAAGACCTGAACTAGGAAAATGATACTGAATTTGGCTAGAAGCAGTTTGCTGATTGCTGCCCAGGAAGCACCATCTTTACTACATGATTGCTTTACTACTTCATTGTTTTACACCCCCCTGCTAGGTAATTAATGTAAGGTGCTTAAAAACAGAAAAGACACCAAAAACTTAAAGCTCCTATTTGATTGCTACTTGCAACAGCAGACCACTTCTAAATAAGTCATTTATAGGCCTCTAGGATTTTTTTCTCCTTTGTAGACATTTATTAATGTAACAAGTTTTCCACAAGGATATGAAAAACTCCACCAAAAAAATGAAACAAAAAATATTTAATGGTCATCTAAAATCACAAATAAAACAAGTGAGTCTACAATGGAAAGATCCTTATTTTCCTCATGAATTTACCTTTAAAAAAAATCTAACAAAAACAGAAAAAAAAATCAGAGTAGACAAGGCTCATTTTAAGTGAACACACCTTTTCAATAAGGGAAAGAACTAATAGAGAAAGAAGTAAGATACCTCTGCCAATTGTTAGGACTGGCCATAGAGGCATAAATTTAAGCAAAGTAACATTTTGGAACAGGTTTTAAGCAATAAAAGACACCATGTACTTTTTGGATGAAAATGTTTTTGGATGAAATTTTACTAGTTTCAGCAGCCCTTTTAGACTTTTTTTTTTTTTTTTTTTTTCCCCCTTTGATGTTGTTTCTCTAAAATACAAGCAAAAAAGCCACACATGAAATTCAGCTTCCTTTCTTTCCTGTCGGGAGGGCTAAAGCAGGCACGGAAATATGAAGGACGCAGTAAGTGTAAAAAGGTAATTGTGTGCATCCCAGGAAATAACAGTGTGGGAGTCTTACATAAAACAGCTCTAATATGGCAGTATGAAGCAATTTTTAACTACTCATAATGTTCAGCTAAGCCTCATGGAGACAACAAAATAATATGCAGATTAATGTAAAAGTGAGGGCTTGATAGGATTTTGCTTCTTCATTTATTCCAGACAGCTAAAGCAAGCTTTGAAGAAAAAAACATGCTATGCACAGCTATTCTGAAAACAACACCTACTGTAAGTCAGCCTGCTGATTTCTGCATATTTCCATCATCTCCTCCCTAGTTGGCTTGATTTGTAAAGAGTTGGGCTAATTTAGACCAAGCAAAATGTGTCCTTGGGTCATCAGGGCATTTACCAGCTTGTTTGCAATTATCTTCTCTATTAAGTGTCTCTTCTGCAGCAAGGAACAGAAAACAAATGAACACAACTATTTCAATAGTTTAAAAGGATACACTGTGTATTACGAGTAATATATATACACTGGTATATTTAGATAGCTGCAAAGCCAGAATTTTCACACCTGAATATGCTTCTTTTACATCCATATGTAAATGCCAGATAAAAGATACCGCCAGATTCCCAGCAGAGGAAAGTCTTTTTGCAGTTCCACAAGATAATTCCAGAGCTTCTCAGCCATGATTTTAGTAGCACACTTCTAAGAAAGAATAGCAGTTTTTCCCTGGTCATTGAGTTACTGAATCTCAATGGTTATGTTTATTTCTAAATGCCTCTAACCTTCCTTGGCCTTCTTTTCCAAGGGAGGTACAGGGATGAGAGTGTCCGCTTCCATTCTGGTTTTTGAATTGAGAGATTTTTTGCTTGCAACTCCTGTCATTAGAAGTTTAAAAGTTGAGCAAGTTAGTTTTTATAATATTGTAACAGAACAGAAAGATGATTGTGGATATTATAGAAACCTGGTAAACCAGAAATTTACATTTAGAGGTTTGTTCCGGCTTTAGTCCTGACTATTGACAGCTTCCCACACCTCCTAGACAGAACTTCTCCTAGACAGAATTGGTCTTGTCCTAGCAAAAGTATTTTATAATACAACAAAAATCCTTTCAAGTAGTAAGAGCAGAACAAAACCAGCATTGGGTGCTTTTGAAAACCTTACTTGATATTTCTAGCCATACACGGAATGACTTTTAAAGCATACTATGCCACTAAATAATATTTAAGAGAAAGCAACAGAAAGCAGAGAATTTGACATTCCAGCAAGTTCAGCTGATGATTTTCTTAGTTTATATTTTGCCAGGGCATGGGTTAAAAACCTTTTTCCGGTAGGCGCAGGACCAGTGCCATGAATACTCCAATGGCATGCCACAGAAACCTGTGTCTCAGGTGTCTGAAAGAGAAAAAAATCTAGTTGTGTTCATGCCACTCTCAAAGCATTTTTAAATTACAAAACAGAACTGGAAGACTGATATTGAGGGTTGCTATAGAACTGTGTGGAGCCATAGATCAATTTAGAAACACAAGTTAATAATCACCTTCCTGCATCACACCTTGATAACAGAAGTAGAAGTAACAAGTTAACTCAATTTTGTGAAATAGGCCTTTCATGTTATTCTAGACCTGATATTTATAGTTCAGTGCTTCCCCCCTCCCCTCAACTTAAAGAGCATTCTCAGTTCATTGCAAAGTAGGACTTATAAAAAGTAAGAATGTTAATTTTTTTACAGCCATATGTTCAAAGGGTAGAAAGTAGTATGTAGTCATATTTCTTGAAGCTCACCTGAAGAAATGCAATTTTATCTGGCCACTGTAAGAACTAAGTGGAAAGAAGTCTATAAACAAACATGATTAATTTATTTATAAATGTATAGAGATAAATAATAATTCTCTAATATAGCATGATCTGACATATTTATTACTAAAGCATGTACTTGACAACAACAGTTGTAAGACAGCAGGCTGTTTTACTACTGCCTCTTAATGGGAATTACATGAATAATAAGTCTCAGGAGACACCAGTGATAAAGGTAAATATTGGCTCTAAAAAATGTCAGACAAGCAATTATACCTTTGTATAGCAGGCAACCTAGATGGGTTATTAGCTATTATTTTGTTTTATTAGATCTAACATTTAATAGCTTGGAAAGTATGTTTAAAAGATATAAAGACTGATGGTATCTGAAACCATGGTCAGTGAAAATAATCATCCACTTCTCTTCACATCATAACTGTCTGGACAGTGTGCATCAGTGAAGTAAGGAAAACTTGCTTCAAGGTCAACAGCTTGAACAGAAAACCAACACAGCAGAAACTGAGTTGTAATATGTCTTGTCCCCAAACCCAGACCAAAAATATACCTTGTTTCTATTATTACCAGTTTTTGTACTGTAACAGAGAAAAACCTGCCTGAGATTTCAACTCCGTTACTTCAAGCACTACACAAAGGGTTCTAGCCCTATGCACAGTTAAAGGAATGGACACACTGTTCTCATAAGTGTTCCTAGCAGGGGAAAAACAAAACAAAACAAAACAAAACAAACAAACAAAAATACAAGGACATGGAGAAACTTGGCCTATACAGGACCAGAAGGAACTGAAGATAAGGAGGCTGCAAAGTGAGAGGTGAAGCAGTGCAACCCAGGTCAAGCAAGGCTGGCAAACAGTGGACACATGCATTTGTATATCAGGGGAGGAGGCAATGCCACAGCTGTCACATCTGCTTCTTTGGGACTCTGGGACTCCGGGTCTGGTCAGGGCTTCAGCAGTAGGCAGGAGCCCAGAGTGGCCGGGGGCCGCCAGCCCCCGCATCGCCCAGTTTCCCCCGGCCACGGCCTAACAGGAGCAACCCAGCACAGGGCAGGATCACACCAGCCACAGGTTTCTGTGGAAAATCCTAAAACCTGGCATGGGACTGCCTCTGTGGTCTCATCATAAGGACACCATTAAAAAAATAAGGCTGCAAGAAACAGTCCTGTTCCCCCTTGTGGCTCCAAACACAGGTCAACAATCCTCACAGAAGCTATTGCCCCACAAGACTTAATAGTCTTAAGACAGTTTTAAGAAATTTTAAATAAAACAGGAATACATTTTGTGGAGGCTTTTTTATCCCAGCAAGTCTCTGTAATAAGAAAGGGGAGGGGGGCAGTGAGGGGGTTGAGACAGATGGCTCTCACATAGTCTATAAAGTCTTTAGCAGAATTCTAAAATACGTTCAAAACTACTAGGAGTTGAGCACTTAGAAAGTAAAGACATTCCTACTCACAGGGGTTTTCTTCATGAAGAGGAAAGTTTCTGAAATTTGAACTGCTTTTTGGGTGACTGATTCCCAGCTGTAATATATTTCAAAAGAAATGCCTCAACTCTGTTTACTCATGAAACTGCCAGCCCTGAGGTCTCAGATATCACCAGTCTGACATGCACTTCTGTTATTCACACTACTACTGGCAAGTGCAGTGCAATAGGTCAAAGGACATAGCTGTAAAGATGTGCCAAGATAAGGAAAATCAATCTTAGAGCCCAAAAGGCAAAGTTACTGATGCAGAAGATTACTAAATACAACCAGTTGCCTTATGGCATTTGAGTCTTCCAAGAACGATACTGTGAGGCTGCTTTTCAGTAAATATAAGATCTTATTCTTTGTGATGTGCCATAAGATATATTTTTTTATTTTTATTTTTATTATTTTTCCCCTCCTTTGCTCCTCATTATTTGCTCAGGGAAAAACTGGTAGAGTATATCTGTACAAAATACACTATGATATTTCTATGACTAATATTAGAGGAAGTGTAAAATATTCTGACCCTTAGACAAATTTGCATCATCTCTGGGATTTAGCCATGGGCAAAACATCCTTTGGTCAAAATACCTTAGTATTAAACATGTATATTTGGAGCTCAGATTAGGGGATGATTTGGGCTCTCTCAACCCTAATGAAACAACACTAATAGTGTAATCAACTGATTAGAATACTGTTAAAAGTTTATAAGTATAGAGATACAAATATTATATAAATACACACGTGTGTTAACTTCCTCCCTAATTTCAACTGGTTCTTCTCTCATCCTTAGCTTCAGTGTTCATTTGTACTTGTTAAAACTTTATTGTCTAGTTACCTACTAACACAACAGCCTTCATGCAAATTATGCTATGTTACATAAGCTCTTGAGAAGTGTAAACAGTGCCATTTTCCTACTAAACTCGATGAAATAAACGGAAAGTTTGGGGTTTGACATCCACTTCGGGTCAGGTACAACATCCTACTACTTGGCAGCTGCTAGTATGGTGATTTTTATTAAATTTAATTTAGTAAGTTTATGAATTTATTTTCGTAGACTTCAGTGTTGCAACAGAACACATAACCTGTAAACCTTCCTTATTTGTCAGGTTGTAATTATTAACATTTTGATAATACAGTGTAAGATACCCTAAAAGTAATTTTTCCTGATCTGGTGTTTATTCTTGTTTAGTATATTTAAGTATCTTCAGTACCTACAAAGAGCATGCTTGAGTGGCACAGTGTCACTGAGACACAGGCATGACAACCCTTGAGGCTGATGTACCTTCCAACCCCATTTCTTCTACCCAGCTAGAGTATACCTCTGATTTGCTGTGAATGCATTGACTGAGTAAACTGTGAACACAGGCACAGCTGTGGAGAATCTCTCTAAATCTGTGGTCTGCGCTGTGACCACAACTCTAAATGAGCTAGCATTTAGAGTAGCACCCCATGAGTAACCCCAGATCTTGGTTCCAATTTCCAATGGAGAAAACTGGCAAGTTATTCATATGTGTGAATCAATTGCATCCCTATCCTGGAAGCCTGATTCTAAAAGGCTTTAAAAGGCTTATTGCAACTTACAATAGAGGTAGAGCTCTGCATTCTGCTTTACTACTCTGATTTGCCATCTTCCTCCTTGCTTCTTAAGATAATATTCTTAGAGGTATATTGGGTTTGAAAGTCTTCTGATTTTTCTAAAAACCTGTTTTTCAAGCTATGTTCATGTAGGTAGAGTCAAATAATTTGAACTATGAAAGTTAACATGGCCAAATATGATGGCTGAGCATATGATCATCAGGTATCTCATCCTCATCTCGTAAGAAACACTAAAATGGGATTGTCTGAACTAATTTGGGTCTCAGACCATGTTGGCAAAATTAACAGTTCTGTGTGGTATTACTTGAACAATAAATTATTTCTGATACCCTCTAATTTGCTAAAGCTTTAATTACATGCTTTTGTTTTACTCTTCCTTTTGCTGAGTTGTGAGGGCTTGCTATAGGGAATGGACTTGGGACAAAACTGAGATGACGGATTGGATTATGCTATAAGGACTGTTGGATAAAAACCACAAAGTGATTGTGGAAGCGTTGTGTAGCTGCAGACAACCTGTGTCAGGATTAGAAAGCAATAGTCCCAAGTCAACAGAGCCTCACGGCTGTGACTTGTAACAACTGTGTATGGCCTAAATACCAAAGAAATGCTTAGTTAACTGATCTGTTCAAAGTAGACAATAAAACACAAAGCAATAAGTAGCTACTGCCCCCACTCCATTCTGAACACCTTATCTCTAATTAAGTGTCTTGGTATTTGACAAAAAATAAGCTTTTAGAAGCTTTTGTTCTTCTGAGAGATATTATGACACATGACCAAAATTACCTCACCAAAAAGAATTATTTCATGTGTGAGATATAGCATGTATGTCACTGTAAAAAAGCAGCAATCACATACCTCTCTTTGACTGATTTATATTTGGTGCTATATAAGGTCTTCAAACAGTAAGCTTCTAAATATTATAACAAAGGATAAGATAACATTTCTCACTAGATTTTTAAAATACTTTTTTCCTAATGCATGAAATAGGTTTGTCCCTGTTTTAGTTAAACAAGTACTGGAATTTACTTTTATTACATTATAACTAATAAACAGGTACTTGGAACATCACACTTAATAAACATCAAGTGTTTATAAGTCATTAATATACAGCCAGTTTTGAATCCAGGAACTGGGCCTAGAAATACTGTACTTTTTCAAACTAGAACAATAGTACAACAATTGCACCTCATGGCATGTTATAGCAATAAATTAGAGCCTTGCAGTCTACAAGAATTTCATCAGTTGACAAAGGTAGACCAACTGATGTCATCTACCTGGATTTCAATAAGGCTTTTGACATGGTCCCATATGACATCCTGATTTCTAAATTAGAGAGAGATGGATTTGAAGGGTGGACCATTCGGTGGATAAGGAATTGGCTTGATGGACGCACCCAGAGAGTAGTGGTCAATGGCTCTATGTCCAGGAGGAGGCTGGTGATGAGCAGTGTCTCTCAGGGGTCTGTCTTGGGACTGGTTCATTTCAATATCTTCATCACTGACATAGATGATGGGATCGAGTGCACCTTCAGCAAGTTTGCAGATGACACCAACCTGAGTTGTGCAGTTGATACAACAGAAGGAAGGGATGTCATCCAAAGAGACCTGGACTCGCTGGAGAAGTGGGCACACATGAACCTAATGAGGTTCAACAAGTCCAAATGCAAGGTGCTGCACCTTGGCCAGGGCAATCCCAAGCATGAGTATAGACTGGGAGGAGATCTCACTGAGAGCATCCCTGTTGAGAGGGATTTGGGGGGGGGTTCTGGTGGATGAG
Organism: Oxyura jamaicensis; assembly: GCF_011077185.1. Taxonomy (NCBI): domain Eukaryota; kingdom Metazoa; phylum Chordata; class Aves; order Anseriformes; family Anatidae; genus Oxyura; species Oxyura jamaicensis. The sequence continues at coordinate 1,434,655 of NC_048905.1, forward strand.
GTCGACACGAACCAGCAGTGTGTGCTTGCAGCCCAGAAGGCCAAGCATATCCTGGGCTGTATCAAGAGAGGAGTGGCCAGCAGGTCAAGGGAGGTGATTGTCCTCCTCTACTCTGCCCTCATGAGGCCCCACTTCACGTGGAGTACTGCATCAACGTCTGGGGCCCCCAGAACAAAAAAGATGTGGACCTGTTAAAACGCATCCAGAGGAGGGCCACAAAGATTATCAGAGGTCTGGAGCACCCCTCCTATGAAGAAAGGCTGAGAGAGCTGGGCATGTTCAGCCAGGAGAGGAGAAGGCTCCATGGAGACCTCGTTACAGCCTTTCAATACTTAAAAGAGTTCTTATAAAAAGGATGGAGAGGGACTCTTTACTCGTGTAGATAATGATATGACAAGGGGGAATGGTTTTAAACTGAAAGAGGGGAAATTTAGATTAGATGCTAGGAAGAAATTATTCATTCAGAGGGTGGTGAGGCACTTGAACAGGTTGCCCAGAGAGGCTGTGGATGCCCCATCCCTGGATGTGTTCAAGGCCAGGCTGGATGGGACCCTGGAAAACCTGATCTAGTGGGCGGCATCCCCACCCATGGCAGCGGGGTTGGAGTTAGATGATCTTTAAGGTCCTTTCCAATCCAAGCCATTCTATGATTCTATGAGAAATAGTTTGGTAAATATTGGAATATCAAAATCTAACTTACTGTGCTCACTTTTTTTTTTTTTCTGCAGACTTTTAAAGATACAGATGTACTTGACTGAGCATTTTATTCTTGCTCTAAAAGAACTGATGAGAAATTGTAAGAATTTTATTTCCAAGTGAATAAAGGATAGAATATGCTATGAAAAGAAATGTGAAAGTCTAAATACAACGGCTTAAATGCAAGGTTAATAGTGTAGTATTAATACAGTATCAAATGGTTCACAGAAAATAAATAGTTGACAAAAAAAATCAGTCCCCTGAAATTAATAAAACTTACTGTAAGTGTTGGATATATTCTGCTATATAAAATGATTTTTTTTTTTTTTTTTTTTCTGCTAAGTCTTCCTTGTGATTCTGGAACAGTATAAAAACATACTATGTACAAAAGGCAAAACGATGAGCAGTGAGGTCTGTCAAGGAAAATAAGCAGCACAGTATTGGATTTTAGTGATTTGACCAAAAAAAAAACCAAACCAAAACAACAACAACAACAACAACAAAAAAAACTATGAAGTGAAAGAGCCCTATGTGCAAGAAATGGAAGATTCAAAAAAGCTGCATCAGAAAGAGGGAACAAAATCCCATTCCCTGGTAAAGAAATCAGATGTTATTGTACAGCTAAATAATAAAGTCCTGGAATGTATTTGTATGTCTTCATTTTCAGTACATGTTGAGAAACCAAGATCTAAGCAGTGATATTATCTAAGTAATCAGGCCCCTCTCCAGCTACATCATAAAACTTTTGTTATTGTAGGAATTGAGCCAGCATACAATTGAATTTAATTCCAGATTCATTTGGAATAAAGACATCTGGAGAAAAAAGAAAAACCTGACCTTCAATCAAGATAATTGCCACTATCACCTCCTACCTGGCCAAAAGATCTAATGAGAAACTGCAGCCCTAATTAGGAAAATCAGTTTCAACCATCCAACTTTAGGCCCTTATGCATTCAGAGTTTAAAATTATGTGGGTTATAGCTGTGGGCTTTTTACACTTCAACATTGAGCAGAGATTTGAGTAATGTGAAACAGTTCACAGGTTGTGAGTACGTTGCTGAGTCATGCGTGAAAAAATACTGTATCCCAGCCCAATTCCAGCACACAAGTGAGGCTTTCAGCAAAGTAATATTTTCAACTAGGGTGGTAGTTTTTAAGCAAAAAATCCATCTTCATAATCTTATGAGGTGATTAAAGACCAAGACTCAATTAATGAGGATTGTTGTAATATGATTGGAAGTGGATTATAGTATCATTTTACTTCCTGGGTTTATATGATGGAAATTGCAGATGATTGCAGGGAGTAGTATCCTTTCATTTAGCAATAAAAGGAAAACCTCCAAGCCAGAACTGGAAAAGTAAAATAAATGAAACTAGAAAGATTCTGATGTGACATTTAGGCTTATGCTGCTGCATAGTGACCAGGGTAGGGATTTGGGAGTTACTGCTGAAAATGTACAGACTTGAATACAATGCACTGCTGTCATGGAGGAGGAACATAAAAATCAGAAGCAAAGCTCCAGAGAGACAGAAAGGGCATATAAGTAAGAAAAATTATTGATGGTGGTGTCCATTTTGCCACCTACAGCACTATGATGTAAATGCAGAAATACTGTTCACCCCAAATGAGAAAATTGAGACAAGGAATGAAAAAGAGGTGACGCAGGAGTGCCTGAGCAGCATTCCTAAATGTACATCGCATTACGTAATACTAATCAGAATTAATTTTTAAAATACACTGTTAAAAAATAAAAATAAAAAAAGACATCTTCAACAGGAAAGTTTAAAATGCAGTGGCAAGAACAAGGAAAGTCTGTGCAGTAGGTCAGACAATGAAACAGAAAATGATGTTACCTGTTTCATTATGAAGTGATAATCAAACCAGTTAACTAGACAGATTAATATTATATAGCAAATTCAAATTAATACACCCACTGGGATATTTTCTTTAAAGGTAGAATTATTGCTTATCAGAAAGCTCCCATTCCTAATCCAAAGTGAAGGAAATTAATCTGCCTCATCACCACACCTTTTCAACAGGCCAAGCGTAAACCCAGAAGGGCTAATTTTTGCTTAATTAAGACTGCTGAGAAACACATAAGCTAACTGGTCTGTGAGCCCTCATTGTATGTCATATTGGTCAATGATCAGTTAATCACAGTTAAGAGATTTGGAAATGCTTTTTTCAATATCTGAAAGAGGTCCCCCTCTTGGAAGGAACTTTAGTTTGTTAGCTCTCCATATAGCCCAGAGCCCCCAGACAATGCTGTAGCTCTATTGGTATAGTGACTGTTTCAATGACAGGTTTTCAAGAAACCAGCACTAAGTAAAAGGAAGTCTGAAGGAAGAACAAGACAAACAGGTAAGAGAACAGATCAGTATCAGAACGAGAAGCATATCTGAGCATCACCCAGTGTCATCTCCATACAATACTGTATCTGTCATACCCAGGATATATAATTTATACCACTTGTTCTCCTTTTGTTCTTCTCTCCCTATCCCAAATATATATATATATTTTTTTTTTCCCCTCCATTGTCCGTTCAGATACCAGAAGATTGCAAGGTAACAGACTGGAAGCTCACTTCCCAAGCTTTATGAGAACAATTTCACAAATATTTGATAAACTGAAAATGATTGTGTATAACCTCTGAAAAATTAATCTCCCCACCTCCCAGCTCACCACAGACCCTTGCCATTCTGAAATCTAAAATAAGTCTTTTTCTGAACCCCTCTACTAATCAAAGTGCTATAGCCCTTACTATAAGTAGACTTAAGCGATCCCAGCTCACTTGTGGTGTCACTCTACCAGATAATCCCACTATCATGAAGAGTTCATCATAAAGGGACTTGAAATTTATGTTAACTCACAATGGCTCCAGCCTTTTTAAAGAACAAGATGCCTTACAGTAGTTATTTCTATTCCCTACACTTATTGATAAATGGAAAATTAGTACTTCAGGGACTTCCTTTCCCTATTTATTTTTTTTTTTTTCTTTTTCCAGAATATGAACAAATACTACTACAAAATACTACAAAAATACTACAAAAAGCCATAGAAAACATTTTTGGTAACTAATCAAGCTGTTAGTTCACTGCGAGTTCTTGTCATTGCATATACTACTTCATTGATTTTTAAGCCCACCATGGAAAGAAATAGCCAGTCTTTCCACACTAGAAATATCTACTGAAATTTATAGGTAACTGCCATCACCCAGGAATGAAAAATTAAATGACTTCACTAAAAAAAAAAAAAAATAATAATAATAATAATTAAAAAAAAGATTCAAAAGGAATGGCCGAAATAGCTTAAAATATTGAAGACAGTATATGCAAAGAAAAAATAGAAATAAGTGAAATGCACTTTTTAAGAACAAAAATAAAAGGAATATGGTATTCTTGAAATTGAAAATTCCTAAAATTAAGAGTGCCAGACATATGACAACATAATATTTGTATTCATTCAAAGTGGGGTTAGCAGGAAGTGCCACCTATTCTTCCCATATGACTCATAATTAATCACAGAGAACTGTAGGGGTTGGAAGGGACCTTGAAAGATCATCAGGTCCAACCCCCCTGCAAAGCAGGTTCCTCAGAGCAGGCTGACCAGGTAGGCGTCCAGATGGGCCTTGAATATCTCCAGAGAAGGAGACTCCACAACCTCTCTAGGCAGCCTGTTCCAGTGCTCCGTCACCCTCACCGGGAAGAAGTTCTTTCGCATGTCGGTGTGGAACTTCCTGTGCTCTATCTTGCCCCTTGCCATTGCCCCTTGTCCTATCCCCACAAACCACTGAGAAGAGGTTAGCTACATCCTTCTGTCTCCCACCCCTCAGATATTTATAGACATTTATAAGATCCCCCCTCAGTCTCCTCCTCTCCAGGCTGAACAGACCCAGGTCTCTCAGCCTTTCTTCATAGGGAAGATGTTCCAGGCCCCGTATCATCTTTGTGGCCCTCCACCAGACTCTTTCCAGGAGATCCCTGTCTTTTTTGTACCGGGAAGCCCAGAACTGGACACAGTACTCCAGGTGAGGCCTGACCAGGGCAGAGTAGAGGGGGAGGATCACCTCCCTTGACCTGCTGGCCACACTCCTTTTAATGCACGCCAGGATCCCATTAGCCCTCTTGGCCACCAGGGCACACTGCTGGCTCATGGTCAACCTGTCATCCACCAGGACCCCCAGGTCCTTCTCCGCAGAGCTCCTCTCCAGCAGGTCATCCCCCAGCCTGTACTGATACGTGCTGTTGTTCCTTCCCAGGTGCAGGACTCTACACTTGCTCTTATTTAACAGCATCTGTTTTCTTCCTGCCCATCTCTCCAGCTGGTCCAGGTCTCGCTGAATGGCAGCACAGCCTTCTGGCATGTCAGTCACTCCTCCCAGCTTTGTGTCATCAGCGTACTTGCTGAGGGCAGACACTATTCCCTCATCAAGTTCGTTGATGAAGATGTTGAACAAGACCAGATCCAGCACCGACCCCTGCGGAACACCGCTAGTCACAGGCCTCCAGCCAGACTCTGCTCCGCCGATCACCACCCTCTGAGCTTGGCCACTCAGCCTGTTCTCAACCCACCTTGCTGTCCACTCCCCTATCCCACACTTTCTCAGCTTTGCTAGCAGAATATCATGGGAGACAGTATCGAAAGCCTTGCTAAAGTCAAGGTAGATGACATCCACCGCTCTTCCCCCATCTACCCAGCTGGTGATGCCATCATAGAAGGCAACGAGGTTGGTCGAGCATGACTTCCCCTTGGTGAATCCATGCTGACTACTCTTCGTAACATTCTTCTCTTCCAATTGCTTGGAGATGGCATTCAGAACAAGCTGTTCCCACACCTTTCCAGGGACAGAGGTGAGACTGACTGGCCTGTAGTTTCCCAGATCCTCCTTCCTGCCCTTCTTGAAGACTGGAGTGACATTGGCTTTCCTCCAGTCTTCAGGCACCTCACCTGTTCTCCAGGACCTTTCAAAGATGATAGAGAGTGGCCCGGTGACCACGTCTGCCAGCTCCCTTAGCACACATGGATGCATCCCATTGGGACCCATGGATTTGTGTGTGTTGAGCCCACTCAGATGCTCCCAAACTACACTCACGTCTACCAGGGGGGAGCCCTCCATTTCCCAGACCCCTTGTCCTCTTGCCAGGGGCGAGGAGTCCTGGGGGGGGGGGATGTCCTTGAAGCAAAGAAAGCATTCAGTATCTCTGCCTTCTCAGCATCTTCTGTGACCAGGACCCCCCTCCCCCCCTCGTTCAGCAAGGGACCCACATTATCCCTAGTCTTCCTCTTGCTGTTTACATACTTGAAAAAACCCTTCTTATCATCCTTTATCTCTTTAGCAAGCCTCATTTCTAGGTGGGCTTTAGCCTTCCTCGTCATGTCCCTGCAGGCCCTGACAACACATCTATCCTCCTCCCAAGAGGTCAGGCCCTTTTTCCACATTTCATAGACCTTCCTCTTCCTTTTGATTCTATCAATGAGCTCCTTGCTCCTCCACGCAGGTTTCCTGCCCCCCTATCCCGATTTCCTATTCTTCGGGATGCACCGATCCTGAGCATGGAAGAAGTGCTGCTTAAATGTAGCCCAGCTCTCACAAGCACCCTTGCCCTCAAGCAACCTAGCCCACGAGATACTCCCAAGCAGGTCCCGGAAGAGGTCAAAGTTGGCTCTTCAAAAGTCCAGGGTAGCCTTACTTCCTCTGCCTAGTTCCATCTGGAACTCCACCATCTCATGGTCGCTGAATCCCAAGCTGCCCCCAACCTTCCCATCCCTAACAAGGCCATCCCTGTTGATAAGAACAAGGTCCAGGAGCACCCCCCGCCTTGTCAGCTCCTCCACCACCTGTGTCAGAAAATTGTCTTCAACACAGTGTGATTCTGTGATATATATGTATATAAACTCTGAATCTAGCTCACCTGCCCTTGCTAATTGCAGGTCAAGGTTTCCTCTCCAAGCAGAATCTTTTCTTTCCAAGAATCTTTTCTTTCCAAGCTCATTCTCCAAGGAGGTAAGAAATTTATTTTGTTCCAGTCTTACTTCTGTTTGTCCTAATATTTAACTATGAAAGTGCCAGCGCATAAGACTGTGAAATATATGGATCATTTCATGTCCAGAAAAGGGCTTCTTTTAATAATCCCTGAGATTATTCATCCTTTTTCCTCTTATTATTCATATCATAACCACAGCCCATTCTGCACTGCAGCAGGTGTTGTACAAGCACAGGCTGAAGCAATGTCTGGTTTCACTGAGTTTTCCAGACAAAGGTCAGAACTATTGAAGGCCGGTATGACTAGAAAAAGTGGATTATAGGGTTAATCTGTTGAGATAGAAATTTTGTAATCACCAAATTCATTTTCAGGCCTGCAATTCTCCTTCTGCAATGATGTGTTTACTACATCACACAGTAGCATTTGAATTGCTATATTCTAGAAATTCTGCACTCTGAATTTGGCCACCAATGGCTAGTCTACAACCAGCGTAGTCCTCAAATGGAAGTAGAAAAGCTGTCAGAGTAGCAATTGCAGTTCAGATCACCTGTCTAGATTGAAAACAATAGCCCTAAATATAATTTTCCGTGCTTTAAGAACCACGTCTGTGTTAGCCCCCTCCTTCCATGTGTTCCCATGCAACAGATAGGAAAAAAAAGTATCTTGAAAGCAACAACTAGACAAAGTTTGTGACAGGTCTTGTCTTACTGTGCTGATTCACTGAGCTCTTAATTGTAGCATCAATAGTTATAATTAAAGTGTCACCAAGAAACTCAGGATGTTCCTAACTCAGCAACACAAACAAAGCTTTGTTTATTCAACCAGAAGAAAAATTTTGACATAGAATACCCTTCTCACAAATATTTAATGAGCTCATATTCTAGGGAGGATTAACCGATAGGATGTTTGGATGAAGCTTAATTATTCTTAGTGAGATAAAGTAACAAATTACGGTAGACTGTGAATTAGTAAATAAGTCATTTATTTTACCTGAATTAAGACCTAACTTGGAGCACTAAGTAAGAATGTTTGCGTTACTGAGAGACTGTAAGCTATCTTTTTAGCATTTTAAATTCCAGTGTATTAGTTTATAATCCAGAAATTAGGTGTGTTTAAAAGAAGTGGAGAGGATACAGTTAGAAAATAAAAAGGTAAAATTTGCTACAATTTTATATTAAAAATATTTACATTTGAAGGTTTTCTAATCACATTAGAGAAATATTTGAGTTGAGGAGGCCCAACTATTTTCAGTACCATAAAACACAACAATACTATTATAAAACTTGCACTTTTTTTTTAAAGTTAAAAAGGCAAGTATAAATTAGCTGTCTATAATCTCTAAAAGATAGTTAATATGGATCACATAGTTGTTCAAAAATGTGAGTGATACTACAATACCTATTCATCAATATCATTATACACGATCCTTTAGTATCCTGTCTCACATAGATGCCATAGGCACAAACTCTGATGTTTTCTATGACAAAATTTTTAAGCCTGAAGTTTAATGAAATATTTCAGATTAGCAAAAGCTCATTTTAGCTGGGTGACCTGCTTTCAATTTGTTTTTAAGTTTCATCTCTATGTCTGTATTACTTATACCATAGCACTGAACCAGGCCGTGAGTTTAAATCATGCTCCATTATATCATCAGTAGCTATAAATATGGACTTATTGCACAACGCTCCAGCCATACCTTGGCCCATTCAGAACTTAAAGCAGAATAGGTATCAGCATCCAAATGAGCAATCTTTTTCCCCCTTCCAGGGTAGCTCAGGGATTGAGTGGAACAGGCACACTTATGACTCATCAATAACACAAGTTCCTTTGCTAAAACTCTCTTTGTGCTATTGCATTAGCATTAAAACTTGTAATCAAGCTGTTATCCATCATTTCTGAAAACAAGTACCTCAATAATGATTGATCGTGCAAATTATATCACATAATTTGCATATGCTCCCTAAATACAGGGTAGGCTCCAGTCTCCCCTGACAGAAAGGTGAAGAAGGACGCACCGTTCCCAGTGTTCTTGCCATCAGAACTTGAGGAGCTGCAATTACACTCAACAGCAACCTCCCTCTCCCCTTTCAACACCTAACAATAACCATTGCAGCAAGGACATACCTACTGCCCTCCACCATTCAAGGAAGACTGCAATTTTACTCCAAATGTTTTCATTTATTTCTGTGTTTTAACTTAAGATTGATTCCCTTCTAGTATTTTTCTTAATAAACCTGATGTTACTGACAGCCAGACCACCAGGTGTGATGACCACCTGACTACTACACAGAGAACATTAGTGAAAATGGTACAGAGACATAACAGAAGAAACACTGAAGCTTCACCTTTTCCTCTGAAGCCACAATACCTAAATAGCCACAACACCAAAACACTACTTCTCTGATGTTTCAGGGGGTGTTCAATTTTTTATACTTTGATTAAACCCAGAGAAGGATTAGAGACTGTCTTGTTTGTTTTGATGCCTAGGAGCTGAAGCACTGTCCTGAAAGCATTTACTCTAGCTGCTGCTCTGTTTGATTTTTCCAGGAAAAGACACAGTGCCAGATGTCAGACATGCCATTTCTATATTAGACAAACTACTGGGCAATCAGTCAACAGCACAGTGGGAAAGAGGGAGGCAAGTGATGGACTCTGACCAGGTTTCATATTGCTACCTTTCTTTCCACAGGCAAACACAAGTCAACATTATGTGTCACTCAACTCAAATCAATTAGCATATTCTATTCATATTTGGCTGGATGCATTTGCAACACTTCCCCCCCCCCCCGGGGGACACCCGGCAATGGGGGGGG
>NC_048905.1:1444248-1467231 GCF_011077185.1 Oxyura jamaicensis
CCCCCAAAAAGCTAATTTCTTTTCCATAAGAAAACAACTTTTATCTCATAAATAAATATGGCTCCCCTAGCACAAAGTTTCATTTCAGCTACTCCTGTTTTACAGATGTCTGCTGCTTTGCCCTAAAGCTTTGATATTCTTTTCTCAGAGTTAACTGCAGCCACTCAAAAGAGCCTGATGTTTATACCTGTATACCTTTTGTTACTGAGGCTTCATGCTTGCCAACATCAGTGACAGAGAGGTAAAGTGCTATCTAATCACTGCAGGGAAGTTGCATTAAGAGATGAGTGTTCTTCTGACTACCAGTTACCCTCCCTACTCAATTCATAATGTACCACAACCCTTAAATCAGCACTTTTCAGAGCCAGTACCCATACCCAATTCTGCAGGAATGGGATGCCTGTATTACTAGACTCGTAAAATAAAGCGTGTATTGCTCTTTCATAACTGTCATCTAAAGAAATCAGATAATCCTCTAGTGGTGAGATTTACTATGCTTTCTTTACTAACTCCTCATTTTGTCTCATATACAAACTCTGCCAGGCAACTGATTTTTGTTCTCTCCTTGATCAAGGGAATGCTAGAAACTATAGATCTGTAAATAATTGCTTTGAGAATTCATTAGAACACACACAAGCATGATATATTTCCTACTTTTGCTCTTGCTTTATTAGTTTGTAAAATTTAAAGACCAATTTCAAGTGTGTCATCTTGATCTTCTCTCATAACTTGCAATTCATAACATGGTATGCTAGCTTATACAAGTCAAGTATGACAAAGGAGTTCTTAATGAATCTATTTCCAGTTTCTGTAGCTCTTTGGAGAGCTGTACCTTTTTAATATGTATGCTTGAATTAATAAAATGACAATCATTTTGTTTTGCAGGAATTACAAGATGCAGGTTCTAGGCAGATAAAACACATTGATGCTATATGAGTAGATATCAGCTCATTTTCAATTTCTTTGTATGTTTGATTGCAAAGTTTCCTTCAGTCATGATAAGATACAAACAATAACTTTAAAGTTCAACAAAAAACGTTAACATTCTTTTCAATCTCAGGCTTGTTTCTCTTCAATTATTTTCACTCCTGTCTACTTCATTTTGACTTGGGTAATGTTTTCATTTTGAAAAAAGTGTTACTTTGGTTTACAAGACGACAACATACAAAAACTTCTGGTCACTAACAGGCAGTTCAGCCTTTAAAAAATATAAATTAAAAAGAAACACTGAGTTACTTGCACATAGAAGGATCTATACTACAGCAGTCAGCTCCTTTAATTGCAGTGGATTCATTTACAAATCCACCACCAGCTTTGAATCATCATAATTCAATTCAAATTATTTAAACAGGCCTGGGGAAAACAAAAGAAAAAACTGCTCAGACTACTGTAATAACTGGTGAGGAAAATGCTTCCAGCACATTGCATAGCCAGAAAGATGGGCAACTGAAATTAACAGTGTATTAAAGTGACTATTTTTCGTAAAGTCATATTTATAGATCAGTTTCACTGAACTGACAATCATAATTCATACCGGCACAAACTGAAAGTAAAGTGACTGTTAAAGGACTAACAAACCACAACAGTGCTTTATGTTTACTTGTACCCAACAAAAAGCAGCCACAGAAAATACCAGACAAGAGTGAATCAGAGCATGTGCCTATTCTGCACTCAATTTCTGAACAATGTAACTAATTTCAAAAACGATTTTCACCAGAGAAAAAGAAAAATTGTTTGTTTTTAATGCTTTCATCCTTTGCTATAAGAGGGGTATGTTCTCATGAGATCCAGCAACACCCCATCAAGGTAAGGCAACACCTGGGCAGGAGGCCAAGGGAGGTGTCCTGGTTTCAGTTAGGACAGAGTTAATTTCCCTCCTAGTAGCTGGTAGGGTCCCATGTTTTGGACTAGGATGAGAAGAGTGCTGATAACATGCTGATGTTTTAATTGTTGCAGAGCAGTGCTCACACCAAGCCAAGGACTTTTTATCTTCTCGCTGCAGTCCCAGTGGGCAGGCTGGGGGTGCAGCAGGAGCTGGGAGGGGACAGACCCAGGACAGCTGACCCCAACTGGCCAAAGGGGTATTCCATACCATCTGACGTCATGCTAAAAATATATATATGGGTGGCTAGCCAGGGTAGGGGGGGCGGCTGCTCGGAGATAGGCTGGGCATCAGTCAGCGGGTGGTGAGCAATTGCATTGTGCATCACTCGTTTCATACACATTATCAGTAGTAGTACTACTATTATTATTTTCTTGTCTTAATAAACTGTCTTTATCTCAACTCACAGGCTTTACTTTCCCGTTTCTCTCCCCCATCCCAGAGAGGGAGGGGAGAAGGTGAGCAAACGGCTGTGTGGTGCTTAGCTGCCGACCGGGTTAAACCACAACAGGAGGTAGCAGCTGGGCACAGCCCTGCTGTTTGTAGGTTACCTAACTATTAAATGTTCTCAAGTTTTACTTTTAAAAATATGTAACAAATATTGAAAAATGTTATTCCATCAACTTTTAAAGAACTAAATACCTTATCAGAACAAGCTGCATGTCAGTAGTCCTACATAAGAACTACTTTCAAAATCTATCCTTTGCTCCATTGCAAAAGTAGATATAGATGAGGGAAGTGAGATGTTTCCCAATGATAAACGATCTGTCATCATCTATTCAGCTCAAGCCTAAACAATGCCACTCTTTTAGTTTTATCACTTATGTAACCAGAGTACTAATCTCTTCATCAAGCATCTCACTCTCAACTTTCATAATTGCTTATGTTTATTACTTGGAGTATATAAAGGCCCAAATGTAAATCTGTATTTCATTACTTTGATTCCAGATAATTCATATATACTATTTCAATACTTCTGTATTTGTAGAGGAGGGGAAAACAGATTTCACCAACATTAAGGCAGTCGATTTGGAAGAGGTGGAGCCATATTCAAGGATCTTGCTGTGGATCATACTGTGATCTTGCCTTGACCAGAAGTCCACAAATGTATAACTGATTCCCATAATTCCATGAGTGCAATTGTCCTGTTTATAACCTGCAGTAGAATACTTTGGGCAAAGCTGAGCAATCAGTGACCCTTTGGAAATTGGTACTAGTCCCTTCTGGTACTAGGGCTGCTCCCTGCAGTCCCAAAGCAGGCAAAACACCCTTGACTTCACCACATTTTTCAACCTCATTTCCTGCATTAACATATCTCAACTTCTTCAGTATAGGGGAATTTTTTGGTACTATGACTTTCTTGCACTGTTATAGATGGTGGTTACCCCACTGCATCTCATTTCTAGTTAGTTCAAGCACACCAGCTTATTAAGGTCATGCCAAACTTCAGAATTACAAGCCCATCTTCTCTCCCATTCTCCTTCTCACCAGAGAGGAGAGTTAACATGCAATGGGGACAGAACCTGGAAAACAGTCTTTAAGAAGTTTATGCAGGGAACTTGCAAAGAGTAGTACAGTACATCTTGAAACTTAAACTTTATTTGTACAGACCTACTTTCTTAGAGATACCTTTCCTAAGATTTGAGGCACCTGTTTTAAATTTGACAACAATTTCCATTGTAAATAAAATTCCTGAATTAATGAAAAATCTATCTTAGGTTTCAGTGGAAGGTATTGGAAAAAAGTTCCAAAGTTTTAAGAAAGCAGTACCAGAGAATATGTTACTGTAACAATTTCATTTGGATTTCCTTCTGCCTTAGTGATTCCTGGAAGAACCTCACTGGTTGTCTCTGGAAAAAAAAAAAAAAAAAAAAAAAAAAAAAAAAAAAAAAAAAAAACAAGACAGCTGTTTTTCCTCATTTTAGCTATAAACTGATAATACATATATATATATATGCTTACATATGTATGTATGTATGTGTATATATATTCCCCTATCATTATGAAAGGGTGATCTTAAGATATGAAAGAAGGGAGGAAAATATTTTTAAAATGCGTTCAGCAGTGGTGAGTAGGTTGCGTGAGTAGGTGACCCTGTTAAATTTGAGATCCCTCTCAAGAGTAGGAGAGGAAAAAAACTAAGATATGCATGTGGATGTTGCTGCTTTTGCCCCTCTTCAAATAGATGCAGCATTTCCCAAAATAAATATATATTTTTAAAAGCGCACTGGTTTTATCCTGTTATACTATAGATACCGAGCATAAAGCAGCTCTTGGTTTATTAATTCTAGTTCACTCTGCCACATTCCTTAAGAAGCTCTAAAGTATAGAGCCACCATTTTAGCATGGCAATCCTATGAAATTCAGCATCTTAAAAACAAACAGCAGCAAAATTCCCTTTTCATTTTTTTCCCCCACAAGTCATTTTGAAGAAGTTTAGCCAGTTTATCAATTGACAACTCAACATTATGATAAGATCAAAGCAACCAAGAATCCAAACCATGTTGTTCTGCTTTCTAATGAAATTACTTAAGTAATTCAGTTTCTTTTCAGAAAGATGTAACTTCATACTTCTCCCCTCCCCAACTGGATTGAGGTGGATTTTTTCCACTATAGAATTCAAGAAGTGCAGAAAATTTTGATCCAACTGAAGTCAGTTACATATTATCATTGACTTCAAGAGGATTTCATGCTTCAAAGATGATTACATGCATGTATATGTAATGTTATTCCCAAGTTTCCCACATCTCTCTAGGAACAGGTAGAACGATCTTCACATTTCTCAAGTGGTCCTTCTTCAAAGATTCTTATCTCTTTGAATTTAACTTTGAAGTGTCTAGATTTAAGGGAGCAAATGATTATTCTCTCTGACTTGAAACATCCTTTTTTTGTACATGTTCTTTTCTTATAGTAGTAAACCATATGCAATTAGAACACAGCAGAAGACTCAGAAAAACAGAAGCTAAGAGAAAGCTTCAAAATTATAAAAGAAAACAGCAGGTATTTTTACAGAAGGAATTCCATCTTTATTTAAACACTACATTGTATAAAACAATTAGAAATTTAATGTTTCTAAGTGTGTTCACATTTTGAATGCATTCGGTTACATTTCTGTGCTTGTTTCTCATTAATATTATAGCAATTAAGCCTTGTGCAGTTTTTCTGATACTATCTGCAACATGAATATGAATATTATGGAATAATAAAAAAGATGTCATGAAACCATAGTCAAATACAAACATCCGTACAAACAACAATTAATGTTTTCCCTAACCAAAAGGGAACCACATCTCTATCTGTGTATTTGTAGTTGGATCAATTTAGAATAGAATAGTTCAGTTGTAAGGGACCTACAGAAATCAAGTCCAGCTGCTTGAACATTTTAGGGCCAACCAAGTTAAAGCATATTATTGAAGTCATTACCTGAATGCCTCCAGAAGAGGCCCCACCACCAGACAGGGGACATCAACCACCTCTCTAGGAAGCCTGGTGCAGTGTTTGACCACCCTGAGGGTACAGAAATTTTCCCTGATGTCCAGTCTGACCCTCCCCTGGTGCAGCACAGTGCTGTTCCCTGTGCCCTGCCATCGGTTCCCAGGGAGAAGAGGTTGGTACTTCCTCTGCTCTTCTCCTCCTCAGGGGAGTTGCAGAGAGCAACAAGGGCACCTCATATTCAGTTTTTCATGCAACATCCCCAAGTCCTTCTTCTCAGGGCTACTCTCAATCCACTCATTCCCAGATCTCTATCTGTGCTTCTGATTACACCAACCCAGGTTCAGGACTTCGGACTTGAGCTTGTTGATCATTAAGGTCAGTATAGCCCACCACTCAGGCCTGTCAAGATCCCTCTGGATGGCATCCCTTCCCTCCATGTTGACAAATGAGACAAGTGCAAATGAATTTAATTATGTCACTTCATAGAAATCCACTTTGTTTTTAAAATAAATTCTACAACTTTATTTAAGTCAAACTGAGTCACCAATGGGATATGCATTGTGAGACAGCCAAGTGACCTAATTTAGTGGCCAACAGTGAGATCCTGAAAAGTTGATTAATCTCCAAACAAAATCCCAGCTGTTCACTTGAGTCACAAACCTTTCTTGTTATTGCTGTGTAAACACACTGTCTGCCTCCCTCTTGGAAAAATAAAATATTTTAACAGGATTCACATAAGAAAAAAAATCCCATATGCATAGCTTCTTAAAAGTTATTTTGAAACCAAATTACACAGTCAAGTCTTTATCCACTGTTAGCACCACTGTAAATCAAGTAACTATAGTAGCTATAGAAGAAAGGAAGAAATGGCATGGTCATGTTCATTTATTAGGCTGAACATTGCCGCATTCCACACTGCATTTATAACTAATACTGTCCTTGAAAGCTCCTACAACACAAACTTTTTTTTTCCCATGCTACCATTAAGGCAGACCCTTGGGAAAGAAAACAAAGACCCTGCTGTTGGTAGAGAATGTCTCAGCCGCTCTACACTCCCAGATGTAAAGGCTAGTATTGAGAAATGAAAACAGTAGCCTGGGGGCTGGGAATGTCATCTGTCTTCATTAACCACCATCTCCAGTGCTATGGACTCAGAGATAGCCTGAGGGGGAACAAAGTGCCACAGAAAAATCTCCTCCAAATAAATCACATTTTTAAAGAAACAAGTCAAGCACTCACATGGCAGCCAGCTGCTAGTGTTATAAAGGATGGATTTCTGTGTGTATGTACTTTTCAAAGCTTTCCAGCTTGTAATGGGAAATTATTGCCATTCGTAAGAAAGAAGCAACCAGCAATAACAACCCTGTTTGGCACCATCTTACGTTATGCCACAAATCAGAGTTTCAGCGTACAGTTACATAGTTTACTATTCTCATCCTTGATCAGCCAAAAAATTTAGAAAGAGGCATGTATGATAAAATAGGATTTTAGTACTGTCCAGTTCAGTGGCTGCTTTCTCTTGATCTATTTTCCTAGTTGAAATGTTTGGTTAGCAAGCAATGTCTCTTAAAAATCCTTCCAATTTTAATAGTAGGAAAGCTAAATGAGTGAGCACAACTAAGTGACTTCAGAGTATAGTGGGGCTATCATAACCTTCAGGTTTGGCTCTATGTAAAACAAAAATATCTCAGTAAGGCCCTATAGCTTACCTGATGCACATTTTTTTATTATTATTATTATTTTTTTTTAGAACCTCTGATTTTTCTTCAGAATCTTCAGTGACTGGATTAAAGAAAGTAACCACCAAAAGCCACACAACCAAATGCTCCCCGGCATACAAAAAGACCAAAAATATTACAGTACTGAGAATCACTTTCCCAAGCTAGGTTAGTTAGAGGTTAATTATCTAACTTCTTAAAAATAGTGTCCTTGATTTGCATCTTGGGTTTGTACAGTCCCATTTTCCACACATAGCATTTCTGGAGGATTAGTTCCTCAGTGTTCAGAATTCTACACATCAGCTTAATTCTCTTCTGTTAGTAGTTCCATCTATCTTTTATCTTCAGAAGTGATTCACAGCTTTCCCAACTCCTTCTCTCAAGAAAAGTTGCACTGAATTTTACAATGTATAAAAGAAACACCTTTAAAAGGTCCAGTAAAATGAGTTGAAAAAGAACAAAAGAATAAGTAATGAAAATGGTTTCAAGTAGCACTTCATTGTGCAGCTGTTTCCATAAAAATGCACAGCAACATTTTTTCATTTAAATTAATTCTTTTTTCCTTTCCTTTGAACGTATGGGGGGGCTTTTCTAGCCAATATGAATCTTCGTACAGTTACTGCATTTTTGCCAGCTCAGTTTTAGCAGTCTAACCCCATTTAGCAACCAAATCAAATACTTCTGCCCACTCATGACACTGAACACCTTTAGGGCTCCTATAGATCAGTTCACTGATCTTTCAGCAGCCAGCAGTGATCGTGATGAAGAAGTCTAAGTAAAGATGAGAAAGGTATCTGAGCTGGAGCATCCCTCTGTAGAGAGGTGTCGGCATGTTGCTCGTGATGAGAAATCATTGTTCTTAGAACATGTTCTCTGGCATCTACTAGAAACATGATGACTTGTCCCTAATACCAAACAGTTGTCGTCTCATAGACAGAAGAGAGAATGAGCTGTGCTGAAAAATAAATAAATAAATAAAGTGACTAAGCCTTATTTTGTGGTTTTAAAAAGATGTGATAGTCACCTCCATATGACTGCTTCATTGCTCTGCGCAGACAGTATCTGCTCCCTCCCCCAGTGTGGTAGTGGAGATTGTTGCTTACTACCTTTAACACTGCTTGGTGCAGAATTGTCCCCAGGTATTTTGCAGTCTTCCAGAAAACTTCAGCTTACTCTAATTGGGCTGGCAACTACACCATCAGTCAGGCAGTAAGCACACACACACCACCCTTGCTGTAATCCTGATTTGGCAGAATATTCAGAACACCAAAAACTAGCATCTTGTTTTGCTAAATGCAGTCTCGAACTTCAGTCTTAAAATAAGACTGGATTACCTCCCTTTGCTTAATAAAATGGAATCAGGATCTGACAAAGATACAGAACTTGGCAGGAAGAGGAAGTTTTTACTTTGTAACAAGTTATGATTTCCTGACATTATGACAAACTGCCAAAGAACAGATGAGATTCTAAATTGTTTCTCTTCTTTGGAGTGTTTTACCCCCCCCCCCCCCCCAAATCTGCAGATAAAACCAGAAATCTTACAGCGTGGTGCTGCAGAAGTAGCTATTGCTACAGTTTGAAAACCTGAAAAAGCCACACACAGAAGAACACTTTTCTATATGCTTGGTTCTTTTATAAGCCTGTTTCAAAAACCAGGGGAGATGTTCTGAGAAGGGCTAAACTAATCAAATTTGACCACAACTATATGTATTTTTTCCCCCCAACAGAAGCATCTGCTAAGTCACATTTGAGCTGCAAACTTGGATCAACATCAAAACCAGGTTCAGCCTGACCAGCAGCACTGCAGAGCTGTTGGAAATGCCCAAAAACAGGGTCAAGACACAGATGAGGATGATTTATTTCAAAACGACAACATCATTTCACAGTTTTACCTAATGTTCTATACTATACTTACTATAAAGCCTTGATTTGCAATTTATTGGTTTTCTTCTTATTTAGATATTTTAAAAATACCCCAATCCATAATCAAACAACAACAAAAGTTTTTTTTTTTTTTTTTTTTTTTTTTTTTGATGAACTAACTCCAGGTTTTGCACAAGGTGCAATGGAGTCTGTATCTTGACATTACTTCAGCTGTACTTGTTCTTTAATTACAAATTCCTTCTCCATTCATGAAAAGCTGGCAGCGTTATGATCAACAACAGGTTTCCCTTCAAGTTGAAGAATGGGTACAGGACCAGCTTCATGGCATTTAACTTTCTGATCACTGTTTCAGCTTTCCCAATTAATTAGAAAAATGGCCCGGTAAGTAGAAAAAAGGCCCCAGTTGGAAAATGCTGAAGAAAGAATTGAGCAGATGTGGCCAGTCCACTGTATTAGTGGAATACACTTTACCTAGGGACCCAAAAGGAGACGGGCAGAATTTGTTTTAACCAACAAAACCACTGGCTCACTATCCTGAGTGCAACTGTGAAGATTTACTTCGAAGATATAATAGACAAATCTATGGAAGGTTTGCCTTACTTGTATCATACCTCACCAAATTGTGTCTTCAAAACTTTTGTCAGAGCTCTGATAAAACTCAGTTCTGAAACCTATACACCACACAGACTTCCAGCTTTAGACTATCTAAATAAGTGGGAGAAAAACATAGTGCATAAATAGATGAGGAGAAAACCAAGTCGCCTGTACAGGTCTCACAGCAGATCAGGTGAGAAGTAATACTATACTGCATGTTGCCTTACTCCTCATTCACTGCTCTTAAACTAGGTTGCATCTTACACCATAATGAAAACAAACAAACAAAAAAAGTACAAACAATAAAACTCCAAAGTCTGGGTCAGTGTGAATTAAGCAACAAATTCAGCAGCATTCCAGTGTGCTTTCAGTCCTATATTCCTGACACGATCTGCCATGAACAAAAAGAAAAATGTTCAGCTGACAGTTATGTCAAATTTCTGTCCTATAGATCTCATATTTGGAGGCACTGGATAAAGCAGGACTCCTTTGAAGTGGGCTTGGGGGGGCGTCATTATCATCTACAAAAGTGACAGAAGTAGAACAAAAAGATGAAATAAAAGGGCAAACAATCACATCAGGAGTAGGTGGCAAAATGTAGACTTGTGGGAAAAAATGATGTGGACTTGGAGCCTTTAAAAGGTTCACTGCTTTTGTCAAGCTAATGGCACAATTATTTTAAGTGTTTCTATGGATATAAAACTTGCAGTGTTATTAATCAGCTCATGCTTTTTGGAGAATCAGACAGTTTGATCTTAGTTCATATGTCTAATGTATTGCATTGCCCTTTTTGAGCCAAGCCCACCACATCTTACTAAGTTTAATGAGGAAGAGATGTTCAGTAGAAATCACACTGCACAAAACACTTTCTGCAAAAGATTTTGTCTGGAATGTTCAGAGTCAAAGGTTGTAGCTTTATTTCTACCACATTCAAAGCTGAAACAATGTTATCTCTCTCTCTCAGGGGCGACCTTATTGCTCTCTACAGATACCTTAAAGGAGGCTGTAGAGAGGTGGGGGTTGGCCTGTTCTCCCACGTGCCTGGTGACAGGACGAGGGGGAATGGGCTAAAGTTGCGCCAGGGGAGTTTTAGGTCAGATGTTAGGAAGAGCTTCTTTACTGAAATGGTTGTGAGACATTGGAACAGGCTGCCCAGGGAGGTGGTGGAGTCACCATCCCTGGAAGTCTTCAAAAGACGTTTAGATGTAGAGCTTAGGGATATGGTTTAGTGGGGACTGTTAGTGTTAGGTTAGAGGTTGGACTCGATGATCTTGAGGTCTCTTCCAACCTAGAAATTCTGTGATTCTGTGATTTAGGACACTATTTACAAAAGAGTGATATCGCAACTTTTAAGGTCTAAATGTCACTTATTGTCATGCAGGAAGTGATACTGGAAGCATAAACCTTAACACTGCCTGTGTGAATTGGATTATTATTATTATTATTTATTTTTGACTGGCCTAAAGCCAGCCTCTGCAGTCAGGATGTTATTTGAAGGAAGATACTATTACTTAGGTGAAACTCTGAAAATTGATAATATTCTATGTACAAAATGACAATTATTGTTGGAATAGCAATCAACAGCCATGTTTTCTCATGACTGTGCATTTCTGAATTCAAAGTCTGCAACAACATTTGAGAAAAAAATAAGTTTCCCCACCACATTGTGGTCTAACAGCAAGTTATTCAAATGCTTAGAAGGTGGGAAGAAATGTTTGAGTTTGATGAATAGAAAGGTGGCAGAGGAATAACAAAGATCAAGTCAAAAAGGCAGACTAGGAAAGTGACCTTAGTCCAAGTGGAGAAAAGGCAAAAAGGAAGCTGTCCTAATAGAAATTGAAAAAAGAAATACACCCCTATTTTTTTTTTTTTTTTCATGCTGCTGAGTCACACTGA
Source organism: Oxyura jamaicensis (assembly GCF_011077185.1). NCBI lineage: Eukaryota > Metazoa > Chordata > Aves > Anseriformes > Anatidae > Oxyura > Oxyura jamaicensis. The sequence continues at coordinate 1,455,658 of NC_048905.1, forward strand.
AGACTCAATAGAAGACACTAAGTTTGTCATAGGATGAACTGGCCCATGAGAAATACGTGGTAATTAAATACTGGTGGAAGTTTGTAGTTCGTAGGTCTATTTTTTTTTTTTTATGTGAAAGTAAATCATGTACTGTCTCATTCTAGAGCTGCTTGAAGTGACTCATTTCACTATTAGAACTGGACAAGTTAATTGCAGCAAATATTAGCTTAACTAATTCTTTTAAATTAATTTAATAGATGAATTGAACTTACCTCTAAGCTATACAAATTTGCTTATTTTAAATTATTTAGTGAATGGTTTATGTAGGCTAATTAGACTCAGATTTCAGTGTTAAATTTAAGTTCATCTAGACACCTTGAATATACAACTCTAAAAATGACAAAAGGTACCCTAGTTCTGTTAGAAACAGCCTTCTCCCAAAACAATTTGAGAGGCAACTTATTTGCCTTTCATACATGAATAATTTAAATAAAATAAATCAACTCCGCTGTACTCTTCATGAATGAGTACACTCATTCACAGTCACTCTTCATGAATGGAGAACCTTTCACTTCAGATCTGGCAACTTGTAAGGACTAAAACTTGCTATGAACAAATGTTAAAGAAATGCATACTAGCTGTGCTGATCCCTTGTTCACTGCTAGCAAAACTATACTTCATGACGACCCTTTAATGATTTTGACCCTTTAATGATTTTCTGATTCAGATGGTAAAGAATATATCATCATTACTTCTCTAGGCCCCAGAGCTGTGTTGCTGGAAAGCCATTTGCTGATGGAATGGTGTCATCTGCCTGATCTGAATTTAGTCCTTTCTTCATCTTGTTTTATTTTTATTTTTATTTTTTTTTAAACTGTTAAACCATTGCAGAGCTGTCCAGACCCTCATATACTGCTCAGTCAATTCTCTGGGTTTCAAAGAAAGAAAAAATGGAATTGGGACTACTGTGCCTTAGCTGACAATTACCAGCTGTTTTGAAATTTTGATGTTAGCAACATATGCCATTTTTATTTATCACAGCTACCATTCTGGATCATGCAAGAACCAAACATATGCACACATTTTGGCTAAGCAGTTAAAAATACCCATGGAAAAAGTTAGAGAACAGACTTGGCTTGCATTACATGAGCTTTTTATCTCACATGGCTCTCACTGCAAAAATTAAATATAGCCATTATTTGAATAATAATTTATGTCACAGGATCTGAGAAGGGATAGAGAATGTCACCATAAAGTCATGCATACTTCTATTGACAGCCTTCAGCACAGGAGAAGGGCAACTTTGTGATGATGTCCACCTGTGAAAACAGCCCCTCCAAGATCACTGCAGCTGGATGTGTAACACCAGTCTCCAGGGAGCTCTCATTTACACCTGTGATTGAAGTGCCCAGCAGTAACTTTGTGATAGAAAACTCCTTTTTGCCATAACTGCTATTTCTTTGCCAAACAGAGTGCCACTGATTCAAATGGCCCCTAAATTTTACCATAGTTCTTTCAGACAAAGTATCAAAGTCTTTATTCACAGCCCATAGATATCATTTAATGACAATTCATTAGATTGCAATGAGAGTTTACTTGAACAAGCTGTGATTTCAAATTTGTTTCAAGGTGACTTTGCCCTATATTAAAATGAAAGAAAACAACAACAAAAATAAAAACAGTCTCTCCCTATCAACCTGCCACAGCCTGCTGTACCCAGTGAGCCTATTCTTTTATTGCTGACTGTTTGAATTAAAACATGGTTATCTGTTTGCATTCAGCTCAAGAGGTGAAATAGAACTGGAATCTATAAAACTGTATTGTGAGCCAAATATTGAATTTAGCCCAGCCATTTTTCCATTATGTAAATGCTCACTGCATACAGACTGTCTTTGCAAAAAGAATAGCTTTGCACTTCATTTTCTGCATACTAATCTAGTCAGAAAGAGGGAGCATTTGTGATAAGCTTAGTATGTCACTCAGTCTTTCCAGCAAGACTTTTTCAAAGGAAAACTGCACCAACTTAACACACACACACCTGAAAAACCTTTTGAATGATTTTCTCCAGGTATCCAAATATGGATTTCACTCCAAAATAATTTGGAAGATAAATACTTTTTTGTGAATATTCCAAAGGTCTTTCAAATAAATACACACCAAAATTTTTCAGTAACATGATGAGATGATTCAGATTAGGAAATAGAGTAACAATGCTGGGAAGTTCTCCTCCACTCCCTCCCAAGCCACCCCCGCCTCTTTTTTAAAAAAATAAAAAATAATAATAAAAAAATTGCATGATGTTAGCTCCATTAGGAGGAGCTCTTGCAGTATTTGGCCTATATAGGATTCTGGTTTAGCTGGTTATATTCAAACTAATTACCTACTAAAGGGACATGGCTTTAAAACTCAGATTGACAACATTTGAAGATGTGTTACCTGAACCTTACAACTTTCATTATCATCACTCTCAGAAAACAGACAAGTGAAAAGCAACAGAACTGCTTTAATAGTAGTGCTAGCATTTGTTTGTCTCAGGGCATACTTTCAGACTTGCCCACAACATACAGATGGAAAAGTCCCAAAGTAACAAGCTTCAGAGCATCTACTGCAAGTCCCTTTATATACGTAACCATACGCAAGTCAAAGGGCAAAAGCTGGAAGCTTGAACTCCTTCATACAGTCAAATGAGACACACCAACCTCATAGCACATAGTTCAGTGCTATAAAATAACTTAAGGAAGAAAGTGTCAAACACTCAGTGAAGCCAATCTACCAAATGTGTAGATGAAGTTAAAGATAATATTTCATTAATTGTTTTTAGAAGAGTTTTCATAAACATTTCAGTTTTGCCAGTTATGTTCAATTGCATGTTTATTTTCACGATACTTCTTTTTATTTAAACTCCACTTGGCAGTCATGCACCATTAGCTTTTTCACTAAAACAGCATTTACTGTACTGTTTGAGAAAGGATACAGCACATCATAAAACCTGCCCAGTCTGATTAAAATGTCCAATATGACAGCAATTTTCAAAGTTTCTTGTTTGAAGAAGCTTGTGTTAAGTTTCTCAGAATATGTATTAATAGCAAGAAAAACTGGAACAACATTCTGCAGTGGTGGAAGCTGTTACTTTATTTTTTTATTTTTTTCCCTTTTAAGCTGCTGTAATATCCAACTCTAGGGAAAACAAATCTGACTACCTGTTAAGTTACTTTTTTATTTACTATATACTTTTTTATGAAGAAATGCTTATAATGTGCTGTTATCTTCTACAGAATGAGGAGGAAGTGACACAGCAAGAAAGTTAAGAACAAAGTCTGCAATACTTTAAGGTCTAATTTCAAATATGAGAATGGTCATATTAGATAAATATCCATAAATCCTATATATATCCTGCTGGACTTTTTTTTTTTTTTTTTAAAGTCAGTAGCAAAGCAAATCCTTTTTAAAGGTGCTTCAGCTACTAGGTTGTCAAAGACAAAGAATGAGTTAAGTTCTAGCTCTGCAACTGAATTTATTTGTACTTGTTAGTTCACAGTAAATTCTTAATGAAATTTTAACTATCTTTTTTTTTGGGGGGGAGGGGGTCTGGTATATATAAACAGCAATGTTAATTACTTTTAGGTACCCCATTCATTTTTAAAAATACAAATACCTGTTTAGTCATTATAAATAATTCATGTAATTCAACTTAATGTGAACATCATTTTTTGCATGACAAGTTATGAAGAATGTGGATTGCCTAGGTGCTATTTTTCTCCTTGATTCACTACTACTCCTTTGGAAATTCAGGCTAATTTTATGCTTGATAATGTTTTCAGACCTTGTATTTTCATTAATTAAATAAGTGTTTCATAGCATTTATTATATTTATTATAACAAGCTCTAATATAATATATAATATATAATATATCTAATATATTATATATATTAGATATAATATTAATATATATTATATATTAATATATACAATATATATAATATATATCTTATATATAATATCTAATATAATATATAATATAATATATTTATTATAACAAGCTCTAATGAGAGATCGTATCTTGAGAGACAAATTAAAAGAATAGCCCAGTCCTTTCTGTAATCAGGGCTCTTCTCTAATTAGATTTATATAGTATATGCAGTGTCATTGTCAAACAGCAAGTACCATGGAAGTAAAAGGTCCAGTCACAGGAGCACTAGAATAATTATGTTTTGATTTAGCAAACACCCTCCAAAATGAAGAGGACACCATTACCTTGCTACTTCTTGACAATTGAAAGCTTTTGACAGAGAATGATAAAATATAGCATCCTGAGAACCTACACAGAGGTTTAGATATGATACAGCTTAGTGACATACTAGAATTATTTGCACTACTCAGTGACTGTCTCAATGAGCAGCGATAAAGACAGCTACAGATGACGTTTCAAACTCAGTTCAAAATATGTTTACATAACATTGCTTCATATTTCATGAGTTCTGAATCTGAAATGCCTTGAAGACACAAACTAACAATGGGATAGTATTAGCCAGTAAGGTCATCAGTAATGACAGCATTTTAGATAACCACCCTGTATTTTGTTAACCATTTTGTGATATAATTAAGGATGTTTAACCTTGACATTGTTTCCTCTACAATTGTTACTGTACTCTGTATCTGGTTTGGTAAAATTTAAAATCCACATTTGACAGAAAACCACCTCTGAAAAAGTTTGAAGAATCGTGCATATATGAAAATAGGAACAAAAACTGAAGCATGGGAGGCAGATGAAAGAGCTGTAGTCTTAGAGAAAGGAGACAGTATAAGGCTATCTTATGTGTTTTTGTCTACAGAGGCAGTAGAGACAACTGCGAGGACAAGTCAAGAAAACTTGCTGTGATTTCAAATTAAGGCAGTGAAGTTATGTCAGACTGCCATTTTAGAAGCAGGTTGAAAAGAGTGTTTGCAGAAAAGAACCTCCAGATATATGACACGGAGCTACAAAAATAAAAGCACAAATGTTTAAGAGAATATATAGGAAAAAGTGCTGAGGAAGTGAGTGACAGAAGATTACAGTCCAAAGAAGATTGCTGAAAATGAATATAAACTTGCTCAGATATTGAGATGGTTCTGCAAGAACACCGTTAACTCTAATGGCTGGATATAATCCTTTATAAAACCAAAGAATATGAATGGGATCAGATCAAATACAGCTGATGATCATGATCACCAATGTTCATGATCCCTAGACATGAGTGATAGATCAATATGTATTCTCTGGCAGTGACTATAAAATTGTTTCAAATTTTCATCATCCTGAACTTGATCCTGGTTGTAAACTTGCAAGGATTTAGAATGTGTAACTTTATGACTGCTCTGTATCACACTGGCCAGCTTGCATACACACTAGATTTAAAACCATTGGATAGAAAATGTTTTTTTCTTTACAAAAATCTTACTGCAGAGTCCAGTAATGACGATATGCATTCCAAGAAAAAGTACAGTTCTGGCACAGCCATTTGCATAACATAATCAAACACAAAATAGACACAGCTACACAGACTTTTAAGACCATCATAAATGATGAATCATGTTTCAGAATACTGAGTATAGTGTTCAATATTTTAAGCTTCCAAACCTACATGTAGAGGTAGCATTTAAAAGTTTCAAGAAAAAATTATTCCTTAAATGGTAAATTATTTAAGTTTTCTATTGCCTTTTTCCACAGATGCTTTTTAATAAAATGTTTAGTTTGTCCTGTGCAGCAAGTTACTTTTCCTACCCAACTGCCAAAGATAGGATAGAGAATATGTATTCTTCAGTTCTTTAAAAACAGAATTTTGAATCTAAAATAATTAGGAATATGTCACATTAATCATATGAATGCATAAAGAGATCTAATATTTAATCAAATACCCCTAAAATTGTTTATAATTAGAATATTCCCATCCCAGTCATTATCAGATGTTATTTCAGTAGAAATACTAAGTTTTGAAGTTTCTTCCTTCAGATCTACATTGCAAAGTACATTCATCAAGCCACTTAGATACTGAATTACCTCCACATTGTATCTATTAAATTATTGTAATACTGCTGGGCCATGTTGCTGCTGTACATCTTTAAAACAAATTTGAAAGATATTATTTTCATGAGGCCACAGAAAAACCTGTTAAGATGGATGCTATCATGCCTACTTGACAGATAACTAAACTAAAGCAGTACACTGGTTTATTAAAGCTAACCAGTGAGTTTGAATGGGAGCCAAACCTGAATGCATTGATCTTAATCCCATACCTCAAATGCTAGCCAGTCTTCCAGGAAGCACACTCCAGTAATGCTGCTGAACATCTATTGCATTGTTCTTTAACACATTTAAATACAATTTCATGCATATAATTCAAACATCATACTTAAAACTTGTTACAATGAAAACCTCAGACGCTCAGAAATACTTTGGCGAGTTACCTGCTTTCAATTAAGTTACACTTGAAAATGAGTGCAAAAATAGAATGGGAGCAGAAAGGGTGCTGCTTTAACTAAGTTTCATCCATAGTATTTACAAAAGTTACAGCAAAATTACTGAGTTTCTTCAATGCCCATACATTTGGATAGCTTCAGGCAACATAACAGTTACAGTGCTTGTGCTGGACAGACCCTGTAGAGATATTAGAGCTCAAGCAGTTTCTAAATCAACAGCTGACCTGTTCCCCCGCTTTCCCTGTAAGAGTCTGGAATGATGAATAAATGTACAAATCATTATTTTTATAGACAGATCATATTTCAAATAAACCATAGTAAATCAATCACCACAAAATCCAGAAGTTAAATTTAACTTTTTTTAAACGGTACTACTAAATTCTCAAAGTAATATTACATACCTAATTTATGCATTTTTGCATAATGTTTGCATCACATTTGCCCATTTCCACTCTTTATTAAATATGCCTGCCATTCTGCTTTTAAACCATCAGTTGCAGAAAGATAATCCAAGATAATTATTTGCTTTTGACTTACTATATTTCTGGTAATATTCATCTATTCTACTTTTAAAAATTTATAATATAATCTTAAGAACAATTAAAGCAAATTACAAGAGGAAGTTGTTATTGAATTGGATATTCCTTTATGGGCCAACAGGCTTGGTATTAAAAAAAAAAAAAAAGTCTCTTGAACTCAACTATTGGGAATTACTTACCCTATCACCTGAACAAAAAAAAGGGATGTCTTATCTCCTTGTCTCAAGCTGACCGGCATTATTCACAAAGCCGCAAGGTGTACTGAGTGTAGATGCCGATGTTTCAGCAATGGGGGGGTCTTCAGGGGAGGAGAGGCTGGGACCATGCCACATAGGATGCACCTGGCAGAACTGCTTCCATGTGCCCACACCCAGACCACCCTGTGGCCCAAGGAAGAGGCCGTGATAGAGCAGATAGCCACACTGGAGCCTAGGTGGAAGTTTCTGACAAAACTGCAGGCCAATGGGGAGCCTACATCTGAGCAGGTTTTCCTGACAGAAACAACAGCCTGTGGAGGATTTGTGTGGGAATAGCTTCTCCTGAGAGAAACTACAGCCCACAGAAAACACCTACTGGAGCAGATTTTCAGGGAAAATGTGTTGTTATTATTATTATTTTTGTCTTTATTTCTCATTACCCACTTAAATTGACAATAAAATAAGTTTTCCCTAAGTTGAGTCTGATTTCTTTGCGACAGTAACAAACAGTCTCTCCCACCATTTTTTTTTTTATCCAATTTCCCCCCATCCAGCTAATAAGGGGCAGCTGGGTGAGCACCTGGCTGTTGGCCAAGGTTAATCCACCACCACAGGTCAGTCTTTCTACTGCTTGATTACACATAAAGGCTGTGGCTAAACAACCTAGTGAGAACTGGCCACATGATGTGTTATTCAGTGACTGCATCATTTTTATTTGGTTTTTATTTAATACTATGAGTGAGTGTTAATTACTGGTCATGCTGTTTTAGCTGTTACTGTAAGTTTAACAGCCACAGAAAGTGAGATCTAAATTCCACTTACTCATTGTAGATCAGAGGAGTAGCCTTCACCTCACAAGAGCAAGGAGCACTAAACATTCAGTTATATTTTGATTGCCTCCCTATGAAATCCAAGTCAATTAAAAGAGATTAGAGATATTTGAAAGATAATACTTTAGAGAGTTGTTCACAGACCGTCAGTAGATACAATAACTGTTTTAGCTTCCTTTACTAGAAGTGTTTTCACTATAAAAATATATAAGATTTGCTTCAACTACCTATAGACTTTCAACTAATACTGAACTACCATGTATGTCTTCTGAATGCATGTGTTATCAGCCTTTTCAACATGCAACTCTATTGACATAATACAATCACTTCGGCTCAACAGGCTAGAAACTGCTCAAGTAGGCATAGATAACTTCAAATCCACACAAAAATCTATTTTGCTCATACTATGTTTATTTCTCCAAACAAGCTTAAAAGCTACTTTGTAAATTATTACACACAAAGAAATTCTACCTTTTTTTTTTTTTTTCCCAGAGGCGTATTATTACTGAACATTCTTTAAGAAATCACAGTAAGTTAGGCTTTTTACTTTAAAAAGAAAAACAAGTTCTTGACAAATCCATGAAGATAAATACATAATTTTTAAAAGAAACTAGTCATTATCAGAAATACCAGTTGCACTCAATATAAAGAAGATAGGCTTGTATGCTACCTTTAGGTTACAAGAAGAATAACATAAGTAAAGCTTGTTAACAAAAAGATTGTTACTATAGGCTCCTATATTTTATCCATTACGTGGCAACTAACATAGAATGACAATTGAAATTTGATCATTTACTTCCTTTTAATCACTTCTGAGACAAATTCTCTAAAGACCCATATTACATTTACGGTACTTACCTCCTTCTCCTTTCAGCAAGTAAGCCCAGATGTCCATCTCCTAAGTAGCCTACTCTGATACTAGACTTTCATAGACTGGAATTTTACCAAAGAGCCCACACCCGAGAACACTCTTTCACTAAAGATACAGTCAATCAATTGCAAACAGGACCTCTTAATTAAAGACTGCTGCTTAGAACGTCTTCCTATAAATCAGAACTGTAGAGAGATGACTTTCATCAAAACATGACCAGGGCTTGAGTTTCAAGAGTATATAGGGGTGCAATTTCCAAAGTACCTTCCTCACCCCATGTGTCTTTAATTAAGTAATCAGTAAAAGCAAGGACTGATGTGTATTCAAAAGCAAACAAGTGATTCTAATGAAACATCATTTTCAAGATCTAACTAGCAAAAATAGCTCATCTTTATTTCATATTGATCTTGTAATTCATCACAAAGGAACAGATTATTCCATGACCTGAACAAATTAAATTCACGAGACCCTGTAAGTAAAGCAGCAACTAAAGTATATGTAAAAAGATGTCAATTTCTCTATTATCCCTCTTGATGAATTCTATTCCTCAATGTTATGAATCTGAATATCCTGGTCCCCTATATTTTGTCTAAGAAACTTTACTTATTTTTCTTTTTCTTTAATCAAAACTACTTGCTAGGTACTAGAAGGAATTTCAATTGGTTAAATTCAAGATAGCCTTGATAATGTAGAAAAAAGAACTCTAATGATTTCACCATACATTCCTTGATTCCACATTTGGCTCACAGTAAATCTTTGGAGTAAATCACACATGGAGAGAGGCCCTATTATCCACTGCCAAAATGAAAATAAGTTTTAGAGTTGTCATCTGTTTTTTAAGAGAGAATAAGAAGAGAGAGCTTCTATCAACTTTGTTAGAATAAGAAACCTCATAGTATATGACTGGGAATTCTACAGTTAATCGAAGAAAAAGTTAAGCTTTCCACTGGTGAAAGAACATGAGGAACAATCCGAGGACAGAATACATTCTGATATTAAGTGAAAACTATCACTGATATTTGTTTACTGTTTATACATTACCACTAAATAAATAGATAAATAAATAAGAACTGTAAATAGAGCAAAACCTATGTGAATTCAGAAATAGCTTCCTGGGAAATGTGGTAAATGCAAATCCTGATATAGCTAAAAGCAAATATTGGCCTAGAATCTTTAATACATTTTATTTCAGTAGATGATGAGCAAGTTGAAAGTGGAAGGCTTGAAATTTATTTTCAACGTAGTGGGGCCAGTGCTGTGTCTCCTCATTCATGGTGTTTTTATTGCAAGCCTTTCAATGTACCCAGATGCAGAAAAAAATCCACTCTAAGAAGAAAATTATGACCAATATATTTGTGTCCAGAATGAGGTTTCTCCATTCCATATGACTAGCACAGAAATAATAACTCTATGATGAATTAGTCCCATACTGTTCATAACTGGAACTGACCATGGACTGAAATTCTGAAACTGTATACTTTAAAGAATAAAATTTCAAGACAAAATGTTCTCTTCCTTTAATACTTAACCTTTATCTCTCCTTGAAGTTCTGTATTAAACACTACTTGTTAAATCCTTAAGCATTAAAAATATTTTCCTTGAATGTTTCTCTACTTTACAGAATATTTTTCTACCTTTGTATCATTTTGCTATTAAGTGGCAGACAAATATATTTTTCCCTTTAGACTCTTGATTAAATTCAATGAATAATTTCCTCCAAACTACTGAAGAGAAGTACTTACACAGCTCGTCTTATAAATAGGTACTATTTAGTTACTAATGTTAGTAACTTATGGTCTGTGTTTTACAAGAATTATGTGGAAAACATGAGGAAAATTCCAGAGCACAAGCAATCAGTGGACAAAAACAATTTATCAGGAAGTGATCTTTAATATCTAGTCATAACCCCCCTCAAAGGAAGCTAAACCTCAATTTAAAAGTTAAAGCAAAATGGATTAAAATTCAAAGAATTACCTTATTGCATTCATGGCTTTATTCTACTGAGAACAAGTTTTGTGAAAGGAATGAATCAGGCAGAAACAGAAATCAAAATAATCTTTTGGATGTCTATTATTTAATAGCGTGGAATGTTCTCTTGTCAAGGTCACCTAACTGTTGTATATCATTACTGAAGGGGAACGTTAATTAAAACCACTGATGATGAATACTGCATCTTTAGATGTTAATAAATGAAACTAAATGCTTGTTAGATTTTCCAGAAGTCAATCACAGCTTTAAATTAAATATCACACTAAATACCCCAAACTGGCACACAGTGCTTCTTCTAAAACCAGTACCAGAATACAAATTCAAGTAATACATGGTAAAGTAATATATCATTTGGAGCAGATTTTTCAGATTTTTTTAACTTATTTTTCTCTCTTGCCTTTGATAATGCTATTTTTTTATATGATAGATTAATTGGCATTATCAATTTTTCCATTAGTCATGTATCTAATGAATGTTACCTCCTGTTACCCTCGGGCACAGTACTGTCATGCAGGTTATGATATTGCTATGGAAAGCCATATAGTTTCCATTTAGGACCTTGCCATTTAGAATAATTAATTTCAGAGCTAGAACATTTTCTCCATTCCTGTCTCTTTATTAGATCTAAGACTGTGGGGTTTGGGGTGGTCTTTCTTTCCTTTCTTCCTTCCTTTCTCCTTCCTTCCTTTCTCCTTCCTTCCTTTCTCCT
>NC_048905.1:1467241-1498088 GCF_011077185.1 Oxyura jamaicensis
TTTCTCCTTCCTTCCTTTCTCCTTCCTTCCTTTCTCCTTCCTTCCTTCCTTTCCTTTCCTTTCCTTTTGAGAACATTAGTAGGTTTCTTGCACCTATGTCTGTATGTCCAAGCCCAACAACAGTAGTAGGGACTGACAATGACAGTAAAATAAGCAATGTGCTCTAACATAAATAAAGCTACCAGACCTGATTCCTACAAAGTTTAGACTTCAGAGGAAAAGGCCAGCAGTCACGTAGGTAGCTTTAAGTACCTCAAGTTCTTAGATTTCCTAAGTAACTTCCAATGCATTACTTTTTTATTATGCTATGAAATACAAATAGATTCTGTTTTTAATTTCTCTTTCTTGCCAGCCCTAAATACTGACTCTAAATTCACGTCAGGCTCACCCTCTTCAATAATATGCCTTATTTCTTGGCTATTCAACCTCCCTTAATATTTCATTATGTGATTGTTTTTTGTTGTTGTTTCTTGCTTGTTTGTTTTTTGTTTATATGCTGATTTTTTTTTTTTTTTGGTCTTCATCTTAATGAGAAATAAAAGTGTTATTTACCCAGTGGTACCAAAGAACCAACAGTTAAGAGACATTATCTGCAATTTAAATAGCAGAGTAATTAATTACCTAACTTTCCTTCCTTGTACATCACCTCTCAGGCCCAAGCAAAACTGAAGATTATCTGAGTGCAGTTCACCTGGGCAAATACCCAGGCAACAAGGGCATTGCAGGGAGAGAGAACAACAGTTATACAGGATATAATGAAATTATGCTTTCTGTGGGTTGGACTTGTTTCAGACCATTGTGAAGATTATTTCTATTTCTCTTTCAAGTCCCCTAGTTAGAGAAAATCACATCTAGAAAACCCCATTAATGTTCATTATTATACAGTGGGATTCTTAAGAATGAGCTCAGGAATAAACTCTGAAGCAACAGAAGTTAATGAGTCTGGCCAATAACTTCTGTAGCTGTACTCAATTCTTGAAAGTTTATCCTGGGTCCAGATCTTTAATTTTCAGACACTTAAGCTTTTTGAACTGCCACCTTCTACTATGCAATTGTATCACACCTCTAGCATCTGACAAAAAAAAGTGCTATTCCCTTGCTTCTAAGAAATCAACCCCCTTTTTAGCAACAAGAGTTAAGAAACTAAAAAACAAACAAACAAAAACAAACAATCGGAAAATGCAAATCAATGCAAACAAAACAAACAAAAAAAAAATAGGGGGAGCTGTTGGGGTGGCAAAAGAAAGGTCAGATGGAGCCTCTTTGTTCCCTCCATCCTTTGCAAAGTCACCTGCGTCTCCATTTGGAATACTATAATTGTCCTTGCATAGAAGAATATTTTCTTTATTGAACTGAGAACTTCTGGTCTTGTGAAGGTCTTCAGAATGATATGCTATTGAATTTTGTACCAGTCAGGCCCAGCTCAACTCTCTTTCTTACTCTCAGCTAGAGTTCTCCTAATCATTCAGAACTGGAAAGTCATTATGCATTCAACATATCCTGTCTTACCAACAAGTTCAACTACCCCAAGAATTCCTGTCCAGGTACTGAGGAAAGCTGCCAAGGGCACTGCAAAATCTCTTCCTTTGCTTGTTCACTTCACTTACTTGTTAGACAGGCTGAGGAAGTTAGGATTGTTCAGAAGAGAAAACTGCAGGGAGACCTTATAGAGGCCTACCTAAAAGAGGCCTACAGGAAAGCTGGGGAAGTACTCTTTGTCAGGGAGTAGAGGGATAGCACAAGGGGGAATGGTTTTAAACTAAAAGAGGTAGATTGAGATTAGATATTAGGAAGAAATTCTTCTCTATGAGGGTGGTGAGGCACTGGCCCAGGCTGCCCAGAGAAGCTGTGGATGGCCTATCCGTGGAAGAGCTCAAGGTCAGGCTGGATTGGGCCTTGGGCAACCAGGTGTGATGAGAGGTGTCCCTGCCCATGGCAGGAGAGTTGGAACCAGGTGATCTTCAAGGTCACTTCCAACCCAAAGCATTCTGTTATTCTATGATTCATTGCACAGGAAGTCAGAAAGACCTCAAATTGTTCATAAATTTGAATTTGATAGAAACAAATAAATGTGATATTCAATAAATTATCTAAGCCCTCAGATAAGCCACTGACCATGTGGCACTTGGCAAAATACTAACTCATGAAATTACTTTGGTGAAGCTGTGGATTGGCATATTACATTCTTTCTCTTTTGCTTTTAACAGACTCATAAAGCTGAACAGCTTACAAATTCCGTCACAACAAATGTAATAATGATTCCTATCCTCTTCACCTTCTTAAATCCATTTTTAATAGCACTTTTCAGCAATCCACTGTGACATGTTGTAGGTGGGCTACCAGCTTAGAATAACTTCTACATACCTTCTGATTTCATGAAGCATTTGAAATAGAAGCCTGTAGGAGGGTAAACCCTTTGCAGATACATTAGTTGCAGGTCATACTGTATATGCCCCTGTCTAATTGCAAGATGACAATGTTAACAGTGCTAAAATTAGGGATAACATTTAGAACAAAAATCTGCATGAGAAGCTTAGCAGTTTCAATTTCCAGAATATCATTTTTTTGGCAGTTGATACCAAAAATACAGCAGATAATTTTAAGCATAATCTAAAATTGAATTTGAGCTACAAAAAGAACATACTGTAAATGTTTGAACAATAATACTATGTTCCCAGCCAACAGAACAGAATATATATATTTTTTTATTTTTTTAAAAGAACTGATGAAGTTAGTAATTGAGTAGTCCTGAACTCATAGATTTAATAAAGCATTTAGAATTGAAAAAAAAAAATTCTTTGTTGAGTATGACAGGACACTTTGGAAATTCCTTCCCTCATTTCTTGAGTTTTTCAAAAGCTCATGTTGAAATATACTATTGAATGTGTTAATACATTATGAAAAAAAAAAAAAAAAAAAAAAGTCTCTTAGGAAAAAGCAACAAGGATTGAGCAAGCAAAAGGAAAAGAAACATACTGTTATTGAAACCTACAAACAGGTGTAAAGGTGTGCAGATGAATGGGATTAATGTATAATAGAATTAATAGGGTAATTTAGGATTATATGATATAAAAGAAAAATCTCACTGCTAAATAAAATGAATATTTTGTTTTATTAAATTCATCAAACTATGAATGTACAGAATTGTATAGTTCTTTTAATTTTTAATAAAGGTGGCTGAATTGTTCTCTTGTACGCAATCCTCTGAGCTAGTAAAGCTACAGTTCTTTCCTATTGTACTTCTGGATTAGGAGAGCTCTGCTCAGACTGCTAGTCCTCTGTTTATCTACTTAATAATTTCACTACTGCCACCTAAACATGAGGCAGGTTATTAATCTTCTCTGAAGGATGTACAATGTCATGTATTTTCAACTATTTGGTTACTACCTGCAGATACTGGAAGTGAGCACTGTCACAATCACAATTACCTTTGTAAATGTTCTTGTAACATATGACTGGTTCATTAGATATCAAGAAAATGGGCAATAAATTAAATCAGACAAGGTCAAAACTGTATTCCACATGTTCCATTTCCATTGCCTTTTTTTTTTTCTTTGTTGGTTTGTTTAGTAGAAAGTATCTTGTGTAAACATGACAGTCTTATTTTAATACAAATACTGAATGACAGAAACAAACTTGAGTTTATAAATGTTGCAAATGTTATTGCTACAGGCAGGAACGTTTAGGATATATAGTTCAGAAAATCTAAGAACAAACAGCTTCCTAGCATTTTTGTAGGTATATGACCCTTATGTGATAGGAATCGGTTCTCAACTCTGACTGAGAAATCAATTTGAAATCATTTTCTTTTTAAAAACAAATTATTTTCTAACAACAATAAAACACATAAAGCTCTACAAATAAGGAATCTAGCTCTCAATGATCATAAAATTATATTCAGATGAAGATGTGTATGTGCTTACCTGATGACAAAATGTCTCTAGGTTTCTTCCATCTGCGACTAAGTCTTACTTGCCAAGCTAATAAATGGAATGTATCACTGTAACAGCTAAAACCCTTTATTTGGAGACAGTAAAATTCATCAACGGAAAACAGATAAACACATATTTGAAAAGTCCATCATATACTGAATTGTTGTCATTTCATATAATTACAACTAAATGGGTTAAGAGCCCATATATTCTGTTTTCAATGAAAATTAGTCATATTGTGATTTATTAAAGATGCTATATTAGCAAATACCTCTCATAGTTTGTTAACATCTTCAACCAAGCGTAACAAGAGAGACTTTCCTTGCTCCGAACAACATTTAGACAGCGTGGATAACATATGAGTGTGAGGCCTGTCTGAGTGAAAAGAATAATTTTTCCATTTGCTCACATAATGCTTGTTGAATAAAAAAAAAAAAAAAAAAAAAATCTGATATCACAATGAAGGTTGACAACTCTGAAAGAAACCAATAGAACTAATTGAATCAGCATGTTTGCCATTCTTTTTTCATGTTCTACTAGCAAATACAATTATTCATCGTCATTCTCAAGCTTGTCACTAGTGGCAAAATAATTCCTCACAATCAAATAAACAGGCTAAGGAAAATATACTATGAGTAATAGAAACATTTAAGATATGGGCAAAAAAGTAAGTAAAACTCTGAACCAATGTTATTATGCCTGGTATAAAAGTGCCAAATACAGAACTTCTGTCATTATGTCTTGATTTGTATTCTTCATGAAAATCAGAAAACTACGTTCTTGTTGTGAAGAACAGCTCATTTAATCATCAAGATTACTTGTAAGTGTCACTTAATAATGCTACCAAACTGATAGAGGAAATGATGATTTGATTACAAGTGGCAAACCTGCATACAGTAACTCCTGTCATGATGTCATAGGTTTATTAAGAGGATCTGGCTTAATTTTTAGCTAAAGAGAGAGCCACTACGATCCTATGCACAAGAGGAAGAATTTAAATAGTTGACTTCTCTAGCACTCAGAAGCCTTATCTAAGTTCTTGGTAGTTAATTTATTACCTGAAATAAATTACCTGAAAGCATGTCATGTCTCACCTACTTGAATGTTTTCTACTTTGTCTTACTCTTGGATCAAGCCTAGTAGCAGAACATCTTTGCCTATATTGATTTCCTTCTTGACCAGCTACCCTCAGAAATGAGTTCAGTGATCTTGGAGGTCTCTTCCAACCTAGATGATTCTGTGATTCTGTGAGTTATATAATAAGCTGGTATTTACCAGGAAATAATGATAAAAACAATTCCACAGAATGTAAGTGATCCAAGTCCTAATCATTTTTCTCATTTTATTTGATTCAGGTATGGGATTAGAAACAAAAAGACCATCCTGATGCAATACTACAGATTTTCAGCTTAGTAACTGTTTAAAAGAATTCATGACATTTAATAGCATCACACAGGGGAAATGGTGAGTGAGCACCTTACTCCCTGTTACCCCACAGAGCACTGGTTAGAACGTTTTTGTAGGTGCTCTACGTTCAGATATCCTCATGCAGCAGAAGGAAGTAAACCGAGGTGTTAGACAATGCTGGATAAATGACAGTTTTAAATGCCTTCCAGCCTTCCTTCCTTCCTTCCTTCTTTCCTTTTTTTTTTTTTTTCTCTTTTTTTTTTTTTTTCTTTTTCCCTGAACAGAAAGGGAGGATCTTCCCTGTGCTTTTGTCAACTTGTGAATCTGACTCTTCCTTGCTTATGCCATTTCTTCAAGCATTTGATAATAATAATATATTAAAAAAAGAAACTCTCATGTTATATGAAGATTTTAATTGCTTTAATTCTAATTTGAAATTTATTTTTTGTTAAATAGTTGAATTGAGACCATCTCTGAAACAGTTTTATGAAGAAAAGCTATATACAAAGGTTACTCCATTCATTGCTGAACAAGAAATAAAAAGTTTAAAAGAATAAATGTAATTAGAAAGTAGAATATAATCCTTCTGTGCGGAAAGTGAAGAAATTAACAGAAAAAGTGCCATAAAAGTGCCATAACAGATGAATGTATTTATGTCAACTCATATAGTCCTTTGTATTCATTATGAATGTTTCATGTGCACATTGATTTAAAGTTGGCTCATAAAGTATTTTGATTCCTATCATTGAATATATACCAATATAATTGAATATGTACCGGTAGTTTTTTTAAAGCATGTGACTTGTCATGAAAATTGCTGTACCCAATTTCTATACCCAATGCACATAAACTACAAGTTTATTATATTAATAATACTTTTTAATTGTGATTCTTGAAGGGTATTTTGAAATATTGCCAAAATTTCCATTCTTTGCCTCCAGCCTAATACCAGCCATTTGCAACGTAATTTCGAATGAAGTCCAAGTGAGAATGGTAACTAATCATGGGAAAAAATCTCTATATTGCTAAGCTTCATTATTCTAGCCCCAAACGAAACATCCTTGTAGTTAGTACGTCTTCTTTGTTCTCATTATTGAACCTTATTTTCAAAATAGTGGCAAATTATATATTTCTATTGAAACTATATTATCACCAAGGGAAAATAAAAAAGATGAGAATGAAAATAAAGCTAAACAGCAGTTAGCAAGTCAAAAGGCAGCTGGAAAAGCAAAATGGTACCAGTGTGATGCAGTCAATAACCAAGAATACGCAGACTTAGTCTGTTACTCGCCCTTCTCCTGCTCAGAGTAGACAGCCTAATTGTCAGTGAATTGAGAGCTATGCATATTTACTGACACTGTGTTTATAAACCCTTAAACCTATTATAAATATATTTACAGCTGTATGATTTACCTCAAGTCAGTGCAAGCAAACAGGAAAAGAAAAAGTAATTGATTTGGCAGCACAGATTTTCCTGACTGTAGCAGCTACTTGATGCATATGTATACAGCAAAATGGTTGAAAAGTCTCCAGAAACACAGATACAGAAAATGCTCAGTGCAGAAAATCTTCATGGCATGATTTTTATCTAGTTTTATTTCACCAGTTTTCCTGGAATGTCTGCTCAATTAATAGGGATAATCTAAATTTAAATTATAGTAAATTTTGGAATTTACTTCCTAAACTATGAGACAGTGTGTAAAAGATCATTGGATATTATTTTTGTATCATGGTATGAATGTTCTATTACAATGCAGCACTCTTCTCAGAAAGCAAGTTACAACTACAACAGCTAACATAATTTAGGCAATTGCTGTATGAATGGAAATTGACCATTAAAAAGGCCTTCTTCCACTCTGACTTGATTCTACATTCATTAATACAACGATTACAACAATGATACAACTCTTCACCTCACCCTGAGGCTGTTTATGGTGTTTCCACAAGAGACTGCCTTCCTCTGATATGGTTGACATACATTGCTGGGTCAGAAGAGTCTGAAAGGAGCTTATGGGAATATTTCTACCACAAACGGTGATATTTATCAGTTAATGTTATTTCCAGATGGTTCAATTACAATGGGGAAATTTCTGATTGACTCTTTAGTTCAGTTTTTCCTCTCCACCACTGCCCTAAATAAGAACTGTTTTGTTGAAAAATAAAATGATCCTTCTTGGAAATGAAAGATTTATGTTATCAGTCTTCCATGAGGTAGAGGTGAACATCTGTATATGAAAGAATAATTGTATATATATTTTTTTTGTCATAATTATCTTCTACTTCTAGTATCATAAACCTATATCAAGAATAAAATAAGCATTCATTACTCTTTGCATAGATGAACCAGAGTTGCTCATGGAAGGTACTGTGATTCCTATAACATTTTGACTAGCTTTTTGTAAACACCTCAAAGCTGTGAATATAATGAAAATATCTGATTTTCCATATGAGATAGGCATAGCCATAAAGAGGTTTATGGATATATTCTGAACAGCTGCTTGGATCTTTTGTAATTGAAAAGATGCATTGTAGCCAAACTAAATGGCTCAGTGAAATATGTTTAATACTTACATAAGAATTGCTTTCTACAGGAATAGTGAAAACATGTCTTAAATGAAAAATTTCTTAGCTAATAAATGAGTGAATATCATCTGATATTAATACTAGATTTTACCTTAAGACTCGTTGTGTTTTGGGGCACAGTAGGTATATTAAAATGCTCTATTCTTTTGGTAGGTAAACGTTTATTTCAGAAATTATATATATATTTAATTTCCCCTTTCATCTTTTTTTCTTATTTATATTTTCAGTGTGTTTGCCCATTTTCAGAAAAGGATTGGAAGGTATAAAGTGAACTTTAAGTTGAGGTGAGGGCATCTATGTTTTGAGACATCTGACTCCTGAAACCATCATTCAGCTCCTCTGTGACCTTGATATAATCCAAGTGCTGCCAGGATGCTCCTGATGCTCCTGACTGTGTTTTTACCTGGTACCTGTTTTGACCATGCTGACCAGTTTTGCACCTAGTCTTCCTAAGCATCAGCAGCAGTACTACAATTTGCATTCTACTACCAGTCTCATCCTAGCTGATGAGGCTCATAAAAGTTTTGGGCACACAAGTAATATATAAGAGTGTTCTGACAAATCAAAATCTCATATCTAGCACAATTTCATTCCTAATTGATTTACTGCTGCAAACATGCACTAATGGATCTGAGAGAAGTCCCTAAAATGCAGAATGTGTGTTGATATGTAAAATAATCTTTGCTTCATTCAGTACTTATACCCATTAGATGAAATATTAAAAAATTAAACAAATACATGAATCTCCAACAAGTAATTTTTTAACCGGTATCTTGTTTTGTGTGATAATTGTTCCTCATAGTACAAATGAGATGAAGTCAAAAAATGAATAAAACCACTTTCCTCTGGGGATTTCACTGCCACTTGTAACTGTCAGGGTACCGCGGGGGCCTGGGTCGGTAAGGCAGGGCCTTGCAGTCATGGCCGCCCCAGCCCCAGGCAGGCAGCAGGGCAGGATGGGGGCAGCAGGATAGCTCCAACTCTGTCCAGAGCTCCTGTCACACAGCCCTAAGCTCTTTTCATTGGAAAGTGGTGAAAGAAACGGTTATCAAAGCAATGAATGCTGGAGTGCTCAGGTATGATACAGCTAGGGCTTAGAGTCAGCAAAAGGAGATCTGTGTAAGAGTTATCTTCCTGCACAGCTTTGTGCAAAGGGCCCACCACCTCAGTGGGGAAGGGGTTGGAGGCTGGGGGCAAATCAAGAAGTGTTAGGGGAAGTGGTGAATCACTGGCTGGTGAATCCTCACCTTCCTGCAGAGAAGGAAAGGTCCTCCAGACACTCAGAAAGGAGGAAAGTTCACAAAGATGAGAAATGCAGCCCAGCCGGGACATAACATACAGAGCTGACGCTCACTTGAAGTGTCGTGACTGACTAGTGGAAGAGGGCTGTAGGTGACATGTTATTTCCCCATAAAGAGCTCAGCTTCCAGAGCACTGCGGGTTGTTGCTAGTGAAGTTTCCACTGTGATGGAAGGCACAATTTTTATTAACACTGTTGTCGGTTAATAAAAAGCTCTCCTTTCCAAATCTGAAGCACCAAAGTGCTTCATGTGTTCAATTCTTCCTTACTTATGAAAATTTAAAAAAGGTATCTACAAATTCATCAGCTAAAATACAGGAACTGGCAGCAATAAACCTTTCCACCCAATTTTGAGAAAATAATTTTAAATTACGTGTAGGATTCAGATCTATGAGCAGGATTCAAAGTAGTTCAGATAGGTATTTGAGCAATAAAATGATCAATAACTCTGTCTTTTAACCTCTAGAACAAAACCACAAACACTTCTCAGCTCAGTTCATGATCAATTTCTAGGATTTAGGAAGACATTCACTTATTATGAGATTATTTTGCCAAATTCTTCCTTTTTTTTTTTTTTTTCTCTGAGCCACCTGCTACTATCTCTGAAGTACATAAAAATCATGGATTAATTGAATACTTCTTCAATAAGGCACTGTAAGGGATTGTATACATTTTTGTAATTTAGCAAAATAAAAAACAGGTGAGATCTTAGTAATATCCTTTCCTGACTGTCATAGGTGGGTTATATAGTATGACATAGTTATGTCTCTTCACAGATATAATCCTGAAAAAACGATAAAAGTAGATAGTAGTGAAAAAGAATCTTCACTGTCCCTAAGATAAATTGGTCTGGATGAGTTAATTATCCATATCATTATATTATGATTTGCTTTTAGTAAGAATGTACCATAGCTTCAGCTTCCTACCACTGGGTCTTTAATGTGTCTAATTTAAAAGCCTTCAACTATCAGAAATTTCCCCTTCTTCTGAACATTTTTAGATTCTCATATAGTCCCCCTTCTTAACTCTCTTTTGGATAAAACAGAGGGGATTTTTAGTATGTCTCACTCTAGGATAAGTTATTTGTCTTCAGATCATTCCCATGACCTCTGTTTCAAATCTTGTCCAGTAACTAAATATATTTCCAAAGTGTTTTATGAGTAAGAAACTGCCCCAGGTTATACATCCAAAGATTCCATTCATGCTGGCAACTAAAATATTTCACTGAAAATTTGTCCCGCAGACTATGAACCATTACCAAACCATTACCTAGCCCATTTTCACCATCATTGTATATCTCCTACATTTTGAACATGATCTGTATTTTTGAATCTTAAATATATAGCTCTGTGTTTTAATACAATGCCAATGATAATTTAACAATCTTCTGAGGATCTGTGCAGTTTCCATTTTACGCAATGTAAAAAAGGCAAAGCTTTTGTCCAGTCACAGCCACTATGTTGAACAACTTTTTACAGTGTACATTATGCAAGTGAGTCTTTTTCTTTTCTCACAGTAAAATAAGAAGTGCTGCCTGAATACAACTTGAAGTTCTTTGGCAATGTTACAAAATTTTGGGTAGTAACTGTGCTCCCAAATAAACAGTTTGATATTGGAGAAATGAAGCGTGAAGTGCGGTAAACAGCTTCAAGCCAGGAACTAGAAACACTTCTTTTTACTTTGGAGACACATTGTGGCAGAGTATCTCTGATGGTTATTACTGTGAATTTGATTTGCAAATGAATAGTGCAGATCTGATCATGTAAAATAATTGCTTAATATTTTCTTTCAAATACATACAGAAGTCTTAAAAAAGCCACAAAAAGCAGATACTCATTGTGAGTATCCTTGCAATTCCAATTTAACCGATTACCAACTTTCATGTTGAAACTGGTAGTATTTAGCACTGAGATTTTCAGTTTCCACGCAGGACAAAGAGAATAACTGCCATTTATTAAAGCCATCTATTTACTTCATTACTGTAGATGAGCTTGGAAAAGCTTGTCAACAGAATATTTCTACTATTAAAAAGCTTGCAATTTACCTTTCTAGTTTTCCTCCTACCATTTTATATAATATAATATCGAAAAATGCTAACGTAGGCCATCTGTTCTTATTCCTATTTTCAGCATATTTTGTTGTTGCGTTCCCTTAGTTTAACTCATTTTAGCAGTAATGAAGCTCATTCTGTGACATTTTGCTACAGGGAAAACCCATGTTTATTTCCATACAATTTAATACATGCAATCAAACAATAAATATGCAATTTTGAATATGCAAGAGTTTTGAAAAAGAGTTTTTTAAAAAAAGATAAAAAGAAATAAAGGTCTACTTATAAATACAGAGTGGCAATGTTAGAGAGCATCTGTAATGAATGTTACAGTACAGAATGAGTATTATAATTAGCCTCTAGACACTACAAAGGAATATATGAGACTGCCCAGATCAACAAATAGAATAAAGAAAAAATGATTTAATTACAGTAAAAATGAATGGGGGGGACAGAGCTAGAACGCTCTGAAGTTTTACAGATTAATAGTTTATTCACTGCCAAGAGAACAGAAGTAATATTTGCATAAATGGGTGGCATTTAAAGGAAAAATAAATAGATATTTTAACATTTTGCTTTCTATGTTGGGGAGAAAGACAAGAAGACAGGAATAATTGGCAAAATGGCTGGCCTAAACTTGGCCAGCACCTTTGGGATCCAGATGCCAAGAATTCCCCAGCTGCTTAAGCAAATTTTCTGTCCCTACTTTGAACAGTGTAAAAGAATCAGGGTTGGGAACGTGATCTGACAGAACACATCTTAAAATTCAGTTAAACCACCCATAAACAAAATGAAAGGATATAAATAAGCAAACATGTTGTTATGTATAAAAAACTCTGGGTCATGTGTGGTCATCTGTCTGTTTAAAAGAGCCTAATTTATTTATTTTCACAGGATTGCCTTTCACAGATGCTGTGAAGAGATTTTTTTCTCCCTCTTTCTTTCTGCAGGATTGTGACTGCAATGTCCATTAGGGAGGATTATTTTGAGAAATAATCTCCCCATCTGTTGTCTCTTTCAAACAGTGTTAAGTAGTTTTTTTCCTCACTGGAAAACCTGTCCACATATTCTATTTCCACTGTGCAGCAGCAGACAGGAATGAACACCTAGGAAACCTGATTGGAGCATTTTCAAATAACAATGTTTGTTTAACCAAGAGTAAGAATGGTCTTACCTTCAGAAGGAAAATTACACTCATAAAGAGCGCATCTTTCAATGCACTGTAAACTGTGGCATTTAATTAAAACCCTTCATATCTCAACAACACACTGCCTGCAAAAAGGCTGCTTTTTGTTCTCCCCTCTCACCAGTGAAGCTTTAGTGGAGATATGTGGGAGCTAGCAGAAAGGGGCACACCCTTGCCCTTCTCATCCTTCAGGGAGAAAGGTGTCCCAGAAGCAATGGTACAGCTGCCTATTTCCCTGCCTGGTACTTCAAAGCCAAACTCTGGGCAATAGGGTAAGCTTATCTACTTCAAGATTGGAAAGAAAGAAATTTCAGATGTAAAAAGCAATCAAACAAACAACAACAACAACAAAAATGGTGTCAGGGACAGTAGGCTGATTAGCTTTAATGCAAGTCAAAATTGTCAAAATTTCTGAATTTTTGATTTCCCACATCTCCACCGAGGTCTGTGAAATTTCAGTTTTGGATCTGAACTTGTGAGCTTTGCCACACCTCTCTGTTTTTCTTAGTCTGCTTCATAGACCCTGATTAATTATTTAGAAATAAATAAATAAAAATAATGTTCTGCTGGTTGTTATACAAATAGCTACCTCAGAAGCACAACGAGTTGCTTCTGTTACTGAGGGGTTTGCTCTGAAATTATACAGATCTTAATTAAAAAGCATCTCTGAAAAACAACAACAACAACAAAAAAAACCAGCCACTTCATTTTATTTTGAAGTCCTAGTTTAAAAAGATGCTGGTGCCTGCTGCTAGACAGACAGGTATAAAAACAGCAGTTTGCCTTGTATTCCTGGATTCATTTTGAGATCACTGTTGTTGACATCGTCTGACAAAGATGAAAGTGTACAGTCCATTAGTTTCTTGGCTTTTTGTTTGGGAAAAATATGAAAAAATATACCAATATTTTCTGAATGAAAATAATCGAATATTTTAAGGAAATAAATCTTGATTTTAGCTTCTGAGACATTCTTCTAAAGTAAGGGGAGAAAAAAAACAATAATTAAAAAGTACTTGAAAGCTTCCTCCTAATGGTTTCTTTCCTGATAGTGAATATCAATTCACTAGCACATCAGTACTATCTCAGAGGTCAGAACAGTTTACTTTCAAGTGGACAAATTTATCCCATTTTTATTGTTTCATCTTTTTTTTTTTTTTTAATCTATAAACTAATATTTGCTTTAGTTCAAGTCCCTGCAATAACACATCTCAAGGCCTTCAGACTTCAAATCTGCCTAATTGTGGTTATGATGTTATAAATTTTAATAGCACAATTGTTCAATAATTACCATTGCTAATTGTGGGGAAAAGTTAGGAGGGATAGTGGGTGGAATAAGGGGTCACAAGTATCCGGGGCGGTCGCGTGTAGGGGTATAAAAGGCTATGTTGTGCAGCAATAAATTGGCACTTGAGCTAGACACGTAGTGTCCATCTCTGGTGTCCCTGCTCGGGGAGCAGACGTCTTGGCAGCCAATTGATGTTGTCTCTCGGGCTGGGGTAGCGTGGAGAGAGGCAACATTTGGTGACCCTGACGTGATTTGTGGGCGGCTGCCCGGTGGGTTAGGGAGCGGAAAGCTGATAGCCATGGCATCCATGGATCAGGTGGTGAGTACGCTGAAAGGGTTAGGGAATCAGTGCGGAATCACACTGAAAAGGAAAGGGATCCATCTGTTGCTCCAATGGATGCAACGGCGGGGATTTGCTGATCCACCGTCCCGTTTTCTGGAACGGCAGAAGCTGAGCTCGCTGGATCACTTGAGCCCAGGAGTTCTGGGTTGCAGTGAGGCCGGCATCAAAAGGGTGAGCACCGGGGAGCCGGGGCACACCAGGTTGCCTAAGGAGGGGGAAGACCTTTGGGCGACCGCTTGTAATGGGAAGAAGGGAACTCGGGGGTTGATTCCCATCTTTGGGAAGATGCTCGAGACGTTTAAGCAGGCGAAAGAGCGACGTTCCGTGTGGCAGTTGCCGGCGAGAATGCCTCAGGAGCCTGAGCAGAGGACAAGGACGGAGGCGCAGATTACTCCGTCAGAAAAGGAGGCGCCCGAGGGGGAGGAGGAGGGGTCGCAAACAGAGGGCACCGAGGGCAGGGAGGAAAAAGCGGAGAAGGATTCAGGGGAGAGTGGGCCCTCGACGCGGGAATGCGGAGCACCTTGGTGTGCGCCCGTCTTTAGAGCTTCTCCACCTGGTCAAGCGGCAGAGGATGGCACGGGGGGGTGGCGGACGAGGGAGGGGAACACAATAATCAGATTCCCGATGCGTGAGGTATCGGCGGGTGGGGGTCCTGCTCCCACCCCCGTGTTTTCGCTGCCCCCACTGCCCTCCTCTGACCTCCCTGCGCCCATGTCGGGGACAGGTTCGTCCTTGTTGTCCCCGCCATATGCGGGATCGACGGCACCATCCGCAGAGGGAGAGGGGACCCGGGAACGGGCACACGGGCAGGAGCGTCCTCGGGAAGATCAGGAGGAGCCGCCCTGCGTTGGCGGGGCAGGCAGAGACCCGGCGGGGCGCAGGGCGGGGGTGGCCATGGCGCTGCAGTTTGGCGGCGCAGGCGCGGCGCGCGCGGCGGAGGAGCCGGCGCTGGTCGGGGGTAACTTCGGAGCGGCAGACGCGTTCCCTAAGGACTTTGGCTCCGGGGAGGAGGGAGAGGAGGCGGAGCCGGACGGCGGCCCGGGCTCAGGAGACCCTGGCGGCAGCGTGGGGGGGGGGAGTACCCGCCCGGCAGACAACTTGGTGCTCCCTAACAAGTCCGCGAGTGTGGTTCCGGGGGGCCGTGGCCGAAATCGATCAGGGCGTAGAGTAGAGGGGAGCAGTATGGCAACAGGCCCTGAGGTGTTTACTTGTCAGTATGACGGGCCTGAAACACGAGGGAAATGGGTTGTGGGAAGTGGGGCGTTAGAGAATGGATTTGAAATACTTCCCCAACAGTTGGAGGAAGGGCAACTTTTAGTCGTCAGTAATACAGTACCAACACAGCAGGCAGGGGATGCGCCCTTGATAGCATTGACCATGGGAGTCGGCTCTCGCCCCCAGATGAACATCACTTTGGTGATCACTGGTCTTAATCAATCCTATACCACCTTCTGTGAAATTACCAGCGCTGGTGGACACGGGGGCGGATGTCACGGTGATTCCCAGAGCTCGATGGCCCAGGAGCTGGCTGCTTCGTCCTTTCTTGACATCTGTACAGGGTGTGGGTGGGAAAGAGTATGGCAGTAGGAGCAGACACCCCATTATGTTTTCCCGGGTGGATAATGGGCTGACTGTGGAGGCTGGATGCTTGCTCGTAGGCTCAATGCAATGGTTAGGACAGTTTGTGTTGCTAACACCAAATGAAATGAAGACCTTCACGGACCTGCTGCAGGGCGACACGGATGTGACGGCGCCACGACGATTGCTGCCTACTCATCAAAAGTTGTTGCAGTCTTTCTTTTCACACGTGCAGGCGGGTGGGCTCGTAAGGCGAGAACTGGGGAAGGGGGTTCGGGCACACATCTTATTACAGCATGAGGGGGCGGTCATAATCTTACATCAGGGGGACAGTCGACACCCGCTGCTCTTTGGGTACTGTGCGGCCCCAAAAGTCACGTTACCGCAGTGGGAGGACCTATTGGCCCTCACCATACAGTGGGCCCACACAAGGATAGTTGGATGCTCCGGTGCAGAGCCCGTATCAATTTCATGTGAATTAGCTGCAACCTCGTTGGACTTGCTGCAGTGTAATAGTATGTCAATCCAGGCCGCGCTGGCTGGGTATCCTGGTCAGGTGGAAGCGACACGAACTTCCCTTTGGTCAATGATTGCAAAATTTATCACCATACTGCCGGTGGTCCCACTTGCCCAGCAGCCGCTGAGGGCCTGCACAGTGTTCACCAATGCAGCAGGGTCGACACACAAATTCATGGCGGTGTGGTGGGATGGGATCAGATGGAATCAGGAGGTCAGGCAAGAACCGGGGGTGTCACTTCAGCAACTGGAGCTGAGAGCTGTGTTGCTTGCCTTGGCATGCGTCTCAAATGAGTCCTTGAATATTATCACAGCCAGTATTGCTTTGGAGCGCCGCAGCTGTGTCGCTCCTGTACAACACCCCCATACCGTAGCTGCTACATTGTTATCCAATGCCCTCTCGAAAAGTCCCTGGCCTGTGTTTATGCAACACGTATATTGTCACAACGAGATCCCTGGGTTTATCACAGAGGGAAACTGGGTGGTAGATGCTGCCTGCTACATGCTCACCTTCAAGCGGCGGCAGCCCAGTCCCACTGCCAGTTCCATCAGTCCGCCCTCGCTTTGCACCGGCAATTTAATCTGCAGCTATCAGAAGTGAGAAATACAGTGGCAGCTTGCAGCACTTGTAATACTGCGGCGCCCATGCCTGCTGGCGTTAACCCTCGGGGTCTCCGCCCGAATGAGCTGTGGCAGATGGATGTCACAGAGTTTGCACCCTTCAGACGGCTGAAATACTTGCATGTAGCCATTGACACGTGCACAGGTCTCATGTGGGCTACTGCCAGCACAGGCCAGAAAGCAAAACAGTGTATTGCTGCACTTCGCATGGCCATTGCAGTCCTGGGAGTGCCAGTCACCCTAAAGACTGACAATGGTCCTGCCTACGTTAGTCATGCCTTTGTCCGGTGGTGTGTGGCATGGGGTATTAGACTCATTAGGGGTATCCCTGGTAACAGCCAAGGTCAGGGCATCGTGGAGCGGGCGCACCGGACCCTCAAGGAGCGTCTTCGGGTGCTTAAGGAGGGGAGAGGATTGGAGCTATGCCCACAAGCTTTGCTCCTGTGAGCTCTCTTCTCGTTGTTCTCTGCTTTGTGGAGGTGGTCGGGCTTACTTGATTATTCCTCCCAATGCATATGGCAGACCCTGCATGCTTGGGACATTAGCGTTCAGTCCGCTTGCGCCTGACGACATCAAGAAGGCTGTGGCAGGGACGGGGAGCCGTCACAAGCGCTCGCTGAAAGACCCTACGCTAGGTCCGAACTGCGATGACTGATGGTATTTGAATACCCGAGCGCAAACAATTGTTGAGAAGCTCTTTATATGGCTGCAAATCATTTGAAATACTAAGACAATTGAGCGGCTAGCTTGCTGGGCACTGAAAAATGCTAACCGCACGGCGGATGCTTTGGCGAATCTCATTGACGGCATGGGAGCTCTTGAGGAAGGTCTATCCTCAACTAGGTTGGCTGTAGATTATTTGCTTACCCAAACAGGAATCGGCTACTCTGAGTTGGAAGATGCTGGTGTCAAAGGGTTCTGTTGTATTGACTGGAAGAAGAACGCAACAACTGCCATCGAACGAGCCAAGAACGTGGTTGTAAAATTGTTGGAGAGCACATATGGAGACTGCCTTAACCAAAACTGGTGGGGGAAGGACTGGTTAGATTGGCTAAGGACACCAGGCTCATGGCTAATCTCCCTCTTGTCAACTGCACTATGGGTGTTGATTTTGCTGGGTGCCGGTGCACTTTTTCTGCCTCTGCCTTTCGACTACTGAAACAGCTGCTTGAAAAGCTAGTCCTGCAAACGGTGAATATTAACCTGCCTCTTAGTAACGGATGGCAGCGCTTACTGCAGGAAGAAGAGAATGATCGCTTACAGCTAGAGCTGTACTATGATAATCCGCTTTGCAACGGGAAAAGGGGGGTACGACAAAAGGGGGCATGACATGGCATAAAGAGGGGGGAGATGTGGGGAAAAGTTAGGAAGGATAGTGGGTGGAATAAGGGGTCACAAGTATCCGGGGCGGTCGCGTGTAGGGGTATAAGAGGCTATGTTGTGCAGCAATAAATTTGCACTTGAGCTAGACACGTAGTGTCTGTCTCTGGTGTCCCTGCTCGGGGAGCAGACGTCTTGGCAGCCAATTGATGTTGTCTCTCGGGCTGGGGTAGCGTGGAGAGAGGCAACAGCTAATAATAATTATCTTAACCTGACTAGACATTAGAGTGTTTTATATGTTTAAATTTATTTGAACTTAAATACTATTAAATATTTATTTTACTATTATTTTTTTGCTCTAAAATCAATTTAATTTACTGAAATTCTAATGGGATTGTGTTGATACATGAACTCATTAGTTCTAATAAAAATCAAGCCATCTGATTATACAGCCTTTACAATAAGAGAACTGGAAAACAGAACTAGCTACTTCTGAAATTGAAAACAGTTTACAATTATCTTTTTTTTTCTTCCACCAGGAAGAAAACTGTATAGATCACATAGCATGCAAAGTGGGTGCCCAAAAATAATTTTTTTCTTTAACATAAAATAAATATTGATTATAGTTTTTCTCCGGCTTTTTTTATCTAGCAGTTTCACATTTCACATTTTATTTTTAATAAAATTCAGTACTAGAGGAGGTTTGATACACCCTCATCAAATTAGTGGACAACACCAAACTAGGGCATGCTGTCAATGTGTTGCCATTCACAGAGACCTCAATAAAATGAAGAAAACACAGAACAGGAATGCTGTGAAATTGAACAAGAACAATTACAAAATGCTGCACATGGGTTGGACTGATCCCCCAGCCAAGGTAAGGGTTGGGGACTGATGGGCAGAAGAGCAGAAAGAAATGGGAGTCAAGAGCATGCCCTGGAAATGATAAAGGCTACAAGTATTAGCGGTCTTCATTCCCCTTTACCTGGCACTCATTAGACCACATCTGGAGCATTGAATCCTTTTTGGGACACCAGAGACAGAAAGTTTTTAATAAATTTGAGTGGGTCTCCAGAGGGCCATGAATGTAGCCAGAGGAAGGAAATGGTTGGGCACATGGAGCAGCTCTCCAGGACCTTCAGCAAGGTAGCTGACAAGGCAGCACTGAAGACAGGGGTCATTAATCCAAACAGGGCAAAAAAAAATCACTATTAAGGATTGGAATGGATTGCCCAGAGAGTTTGTGAAATCTCTGTCCTTGGAGCTTTTCTAGACACAGCCAGGCAAAGCCTGGTTTGAATTTGTGCTGGTACTGGTTCTGATGAGACACCCATGTAGTCCTTTCCCACCTCAGTCCGAGTACATCACAGCAGTGTACCCAGACCTCAGCTTTCAGCCTGATGCTGAATTACATCTTTATATGACAGGTCTTCAGAGAAATTTTGTGTTCTCAGTCCCAATTCTGAGAGCTTTGTAGTGCTGAAGAGAGTAAAATCCCGAATCCCTATAATTTCTGTACTTCCTGTCACTGTATGAACTTGTAGCAGTTCCTCAAGCTTCATTTCATCTGAGAAAATAAACAGTAGTAGCTAGTAGGGGAAACCATTTCTTTCTGTTTACATTTGACTTACTAAGTCAAATATATAGAACTATATGGATGATATAGAACTATAGATGGATGATATATATGGATGATATGAACTATATCACTGTTTTGGGACATTAGTATTATTAAACTCCTGGAACCATAGAGGAACACTGAAACAGAAATCTGCTAATATAGGTAAAGGCTCAAATCTAGACTGCAACTGAGGTCATCACACAACCCACACTTCAATGGAAAAGGGATAATTCCGATCTCATTTCTATTTTTATTATTATATGGTCCAGTTATGTTATTATTCATGTCATTTATAGGTGCAATGAGGACAGTAAAAGAGAATAATGCTACTGTTCACTGCTAAAAAAAAAAAAAAAAAAAAAAAAAAAAAAAAAAAAGTAGACAGGAAAAGGAAAGGGGAATAAAAGGATTCTAGGTCTTTTTGCAGCCCCAGCAATTTGAAGAGATGCAGTTACAGTTCTGAGTACATTGTACGTAGTGCAAGACCAAATAACGTGAAACATAGTAAGGTTAAAGTTTATATTAGGAATATGTTCCTGAAAATCATTACTTAGCAATAGGCTTTCACGTCAGAAAACAGAACTTGAGAAGCAAAGATGAAAAGAGTCTAGAGGCTTTACATAACATTCTAGAAAAACACACTTTTTTTTTTTTCTGATTTTCTTTTGATCTTGTAAGCAATACTTCCAATTTCCTGTTATTTTTTCTACATTTGCTTTTTATCTCATTTGCCTACTTTCTCATTACCTTTAATATGTGTCATTTTCCTCATTATTTTTTTCTCAGATAAATTGTGATTTTTTTTTTAGTGGCTTCGAATGTTTTCAATGCCCTTTAACCTATTAAGTGGATGAATTTCTATCAGTTCTTACAGATAAAAGAAATGTAGGATATTGAATTTTTACTTTTATGTTTAAAAGCTTATCTGAGAAATTCTTTGTTTAACTTCAGACCAAGCTGTGACAAATCGCTTATCATACAACAAGACAGAAATTCCAGCTATTCCCCTCCTCATTCCACCAGTACAGATTAGGAAATTTGGCAAAATTCCTCTCAGAAAAAAAATGCATTACATCACTTTTTCGTTTGATTGTTTGTTATTTTCTCTGTCAAAAACATTTTTCAGGACTTCTGTCTGTTCCTTCTGAGCTTTCTGAAATTCATCATATATATATATATATATATATGTATATATATTTTTTTTCAATCAAATTCCATTTTTGAAGGTCTTCTTGAGTTCTAAGCCTGTTCCCTACAGTACCCAATCCCGGTTGTCATCCTTACTGAATATGATATTATTTATACTATCATTTAGTTCATTAATTAAAATATTTAGAAATCGACTCCAGAATAAACACATGACAAATCCTACTCAGTATCTACCTCCAATTTAAAAGAAACACATTGAAAACAACCTTTGGAGAAAAGATTTCTAGAACTAAATCATATATCCTTAGTTTGCTCATGAGAACATCATACACAATGTCTAAAGAGTTAAAATGTGTACTCCTTGCCTCCTAACACATATGTATTATTATCAGGTAGCATTTGTTTTCCAGTTTGTACTTGCATCCACTTTATGGAATGTGATCCTACAAAATGCTGAAATTTTAATGAGAAAATAGTGGTTAAAGATCTAAAAATTGACATTAGTTGAGGCTGAAATGTTTTCCATAAAGTAGTGGCCTTGTGTTAAATTAATTAAAAAGAAAAGGCTACACCTCTCTGTGCAAAGATGTGGACTTAGATGATGATGTCAGAGACAGCAGTTAAAAATTCTCTGAATGCTCATCAAAGTTGTGAGACTTAAACTTGGGGCTTTATTATAAGCATGTATTTCTAGCTGCTTTTTGTAGTAGCTACTTGTCGGGAATTTGCAGACTTTACTCTTCCCCACAAAATATATGTATTTGCAGAAAAACTGATAAAATACACAAAAACAACGACAAAGGCAAAGCAGAGATGTTTAATGCCTTCTTCACCTCTGTCTTCAACACTGATGATGGGCTTCAGGACCCAGGGTGCCCTGAGTTGGAAGACCATGACGGTGGGAATGACAAATGACAAACTCCCAACTGACCCTGAACTTGTGTGGGATTTGCTCCATACAAGTCCATAGGTCCAGATGGGATTCATCCCAGGGTGCTTAAAGAGCTGGCTGACGTCATCGCGGGACCTCTCTCAATTATTTTTCAATGATCTTGGGAATCTGGAGAGGTCCCGGTAGACTGGAAGCTGGCAAATGCTGTGCCAATTTTCAAGGGTAAGAAAGGGTAAGAAAGAAGACCCTAGCAATTACAGGCCTGTCAGTCAGTGCCTGGTAAAATTATGGAGAAGATGATCCTTGAAGTTATTGAAGTGCACCTGGGGGACAATGCAGTCATTGGTCCCAGCCAACATGGGTTCATGAAGGGTAGGTCCTGCCTAACAAATTTGATTTCCTTTTATGATAAGATCACCTGTCTAGTCGATCAAGGGAAACCAGCTGATGTGATCTTTCTGGGCTTCAGCAAAGCTTTTGACATGGTTTCCCATAGGATCCTACTGGACAAAATGTCCAGCATACAACTAGACAAAAACATCATGTGATGGGTGAGCAATTGGCTGATGGGCAGGGCTCAAAGGGTTGTGGTAAATGGGGCCACATCTGGCTGGTGGATGGTCACTAGTGGGGTCCCTCAAGGCTCCATTTTAGGGCCAGTCCTCTTCAATATTTTTATAAATGGTTTGGATGTAGGACTAGAAGGTGTTTTGAGCAAATTTGCCAATGACACCAAACTTGGAGGAGTTGTGGACTCAGATGAGGGTGGAAAGACCTTGCAGAGAGATCTGGACAGGTTGGAGAGCTGGGCAATCACCAGCCACATGAAGTTTAACAAAAGCAAGTGCCTGGTCCTGCACCGGGGATGCGGCAATCCTGGCTGTATGTACAGACTGGGCAATGAGACGCTGGAGAGCAGCCCCGCAGAGAGGGATGTGGGGGTTGTGGTTGACAGCAAGTTGAATAGCAGTGTGCCCTGGCAGCCAGAAGGGCCAACTATATCCTGGGATGCATCAAGCACAGCATTGCTAATTGGTCAAGGGAAGTGATTGTCCCACTCTACTCTGCGCTGGTGCAGCCTCACCTCGAGTACTGTGTGCAGTTGTGGGCACCACAGTACAAAAAGGACATTAAACTGTTGGAGAGTGTCCAGAGGAGGGCGACAAAGATGGTGAAGGGCCTAGAGGGGAAGACTTATGAGGAGCAGCTGAGGTCACTGGGCCTGTTCAGCCTGGAGAAGGGGAGGCTGAGGAGAGACCTCATCATGGTCTACAACTTCCTTGCGAGGGGAGTGGAGAGGCAGGAGACCTTTTCTTCATAATCACCAGTGATAGGACCCATGGGAACGGGGTTAAGCTGAGGAGGGGAAGTGTAGGCTGGACATCAGCAAGAGATTCTTCACTGAGAGGGTGGTTGCACACTGGAACAGGTTCCCCAGTGAAGTAGTCACTGCACCAAGCCTGTGTGAATTTAAGAAGTGATTGGACTGTGCACTTAGTCACATGGTCTAAACTTTTGGTTAGACCTGTGTGGTGGCAGGAGTTGGACTTGATGATCGTTATGGGTCCCTTCCAACTTAGGATATTCTATGATTCTATGATTCTATGAAAATACGTATGAAAGAAGTCTTCAGATAGCTGAATTTATTATATTATATATATATATACGTTATATATATTATATATATTATTATATATAGTTATTTTCTCTCTCTTGTGCAGAAACCAAGTATTCGGTGTTGCTGCTGTTCTGTAGACTAGGGGAATCCAATAAATGAGTGAAACATGCTTCATTCTTCATCTGGGAATAAAAATAATATTGTATGTGTGCAAAGTTTAAATGAACCGAATTTCTCTCGGTTCTCTTCTCTCAACACTCTCTTCTCTCAGCTCTTCTCTTCTCTCAACACTCTCATCCTCGAGTGTTTTTGTTTGTTTGTTTGTTTTCCTTGAAAGAGTAAATCAGAAAATATCTTAAATTTTTAATTTTCAAAAGGTATAAAAATCACAACCTACAAAGAAAATGAAAAGATTGAGTTGAACAACTAAAGAAAAAAAATCACAGAATCATAGAGGAGTTGAGGTTGGAAGGGACCCCCGGAGATCATATAATCCAAGCCCCTGCCATGCCGGGTCACCCAGGGTGCTTTGCATAGGGTCACGTCCAGGCAGGTTTTGAATACCTCCAGAGAAGGAGACTCTTCAGCCTCTCTGGATGACCTGTTCTAGCACTCTGTCACCTTCACAGTAAAGAAGCATTTTCTCATATTCACATGGAAGTTCCTGTGTTTCAGTTTGTGCCCATTGGCTCTTCTCCTGTCACTGAGCTCCACTGAAAAAGAGTCTAGCCCCATCTTCTTGACACCCTCCCTATATTTATATACATTGATAAGATCTCCTCTCAGCCTTCTCATCTCCAGGCTAAACAGGCCCAGCTTTCTCAGCCTCCCCTTGTATGACAGATGCTCCAGTCCCCTCATTTTCTTTGTAGCCCCCCAATCAAATTGGTCTAGCAAATGTGCTGCTTCTTAGATAATTTAGAGATCAGCTGTTTGGTTTCACTCCAATATTCACATATACATATCAGAAAACAGTTACTGCAAGTACCCTTTCAAAATGGTGTCCCCCACGTTTTTCATATCTTTCCCTGTGCTATTCAGTGCTCGTATGTATATGTTGCATTTCTTCCTTCTTTCATTGCTAAGTACAGAAGACATGCAGTTACAAATTTATTTATTACATACAGATACTGAAAGATAACTTCTCCAGAAAAGAACACAAGTAGGTTGAAAGACCACTGATCACAACTGTACTGGAAATGATTGAACAGAACTCATCCCACTGAAAGTACAGACAGTTCCCTCATTTCTCTGGGAACAGACTCTAGCATAATCCTAGAGGCAACAGCAGCATTACCTGGCTGTTACGCCTCGCTCTTTCAGAAATGAGAGGAGGACATCTCTAACATTCTTCTTTCCCCTTCAGTTTAGTTCTTGACTACAAGAAGCAGAAACCACCGTCCAAACAAAAACAAAAACAAAAACAACAACAAAAAAACATTGCTCTTCATCTTAGACATTTAGCACAATGTACAGGGAGAAAGCTAGAGTTTGAACACAGGGTTTTGACCTAAGCTCATTATACAGTATAAAAATGCTCAAAACACACTATGTGCAAGAAACCTTGCTAAAGACTGATAGACTAATACACATTTGAATATGTAACAATATACAGCTCCTGATAATAATGCTTTTCTGAAACACTTGTGGAGTTGAGATTTCTCTAAGGCATTAATGGTACTGTTTAGAAAAGAACCATTATTGTGTTCCTTACAAAGTTTCTTGATACAGTGATTTTTTCACATAGGAGCTAGTGTAATGGAACTGGGTCTTCAAGGTTATATTACAGGATGAGAAGAAAGCTTTGACAGGGTCACTGGCTGGGACAAGGGGAATGCAGTCTACTGAAAGAGTTTTGTGATAAAAGAATGCTGGATATTTATAGTAAAAAATAACGTTTGTTAAGGCTTTTCCTGGCAGGAGCTTGTGAATCTAAGTACAGTAAGAGAACTCTTAGCCAAAAACATATTTTCTTTAATGTTTAAACACAAGCTCAAAGCACATAAACAAACACAGTATTTTGGGATTGTGTTTTCGGTACATTTAGGCTACCAGCATTTTTTCTTGTAAGTCAGATACTCAGGAAGCAAATGCTCAGAATAGAAACCTGATGAAACAGCTTAAATATTTCTGAAAAAAATAATCAATTTGCATAAAAAAATGAAATACTACCATGTACATATCTTAGAAAATAATTTTTTTATTGCTAACCACTTAAATAATTCAAAAAAAAAACACCATAGATAATCATTTTCCCTATTAGCATATTTTTTTTTTTTTTTTATAAAATTGTTAGGTTGAATACCATGAAAGTTGACCCAAGCTTGATTATTTTCTTGAAAGAATTATTATTTTTGCCTTTTTCATCTCAGTTTGCTTTTATTCTAACAGCTCAATTGAATCATCTTAATTGTAATAAATAGCACTGAAATAATGTTTAAATTCTACTTTCTCAGTAAAAAAATAAAATCCATCTGGAGTCCTACTTTGCCAATCTAGAATATCCATCTTTTACACAATGATATGCAATCTGTCTAACTATATGCAGTGTTTACCAGGAGAAAGTAGTAGTGAGATTTAATATTACAAAGTGATTATTATTAGTTATGTCACAATAAATAATTATATTAAAGTTACATTTGCCAAAATAGAGAGGACTGTATATACATGAAGCACTGTAGTTTTGAGTTCATCTACTTAGCCCTGCTATAAATGGATTAATTGCAGCTATGTTTAGTTAGACTTGATTAAAACAAAACAATCAACAATGACAAAACAACAACAACAACAAAAAACTCTTTGAAATGGCCAAAATTTCCTCTCCATTAATAAATAAATAATTGTTCCCAAACTATGATTTTAGTCTGTCACTAAAAAGCGTGGTTCTGTTCAGTCCACATACATACGACTTCACAGAATATCTAGGAATATGTTGTGGAAATGAATTAAAAGTGAACTAGTCCTCTTGGTCTTCTAGTTGAAATCTCCACACACAGTCCCTTGACTTGGCAGTAAGTAGTCAGACCTAGCAGTTCCTACTCCAGTAGAGAATTTTCTTTATCGGTGAGATAAAAACATGTCAGGAAAACACACACACACGATCACAGACATATGTAGAGTAATAGCCACTTAAACCATGAGCTATCTTTCTTCTAAGAGATGAATTTGTTCTGAAAGATTCATTTGATTTCTAGTTGTTTCCATTTTTAATAAAAACGTATATACCTATTAGTAAACAGAAAATGTTTTAGAAGATGGGCCTTGGGAAAAGTCAGCAATTGTATCAAAGCCTAGAATGTCATCTAAGGAACACTTTTTATTGACTTTACTATGTTAGGAGAATCTTGAAAGAAACCAAGATTCTATCAATGTTACTATTACTACCATGAAATTCATATTTATCTTTAAGGAAGTCTTAAAAAAAAAAAAAAAAAGTTTTAGATTCATGTAGTTCAAATGGCTTTTGTTTTGTTTTGTTTTACTTTGTTCTTGATCTTTGTAACTAAGATATTTTATTTCTGGATAAAAATAACTTGAAATATTTAATATATTTTTCTAAGAGTCATAAGATTAGGTAATATGAAATTAACAGTGTCTCCTAAATCGTCACTAGGCAGCTTAACTCCCGAGAAGTTTTGGTGTTTTTGGTTTTTGGTTTTGATTTTGGTTTGTTTTTTATTTTGCCTTTGAGAAACCATCTTTAACATGATCTATAAAAGCCAATGTTATCTCTTACTCAAATTTTATGCCACCTGAAAGGTATCAAATTAGTTTTAAGAATATCCCTACCCTATCCTATCCCACCCCCTCCCATCCTGTCCCATCCCATCCCATCCCTATACTTTCCACAAGCCAAAGGGGGTGTTTTTAGCCATAGAAGAAACTACTTTGGGAGCAGGGAATGAGTAGATGGCTTGACCTGAGTTCATTAATATATATATATATAATTTGCTTTTTCTTATACATCCTTTTGTCTTCTTTGGTAACATATGATGCAATATTTGATACACAGGAAAAATCATTTTAGTGGTAAGGAAGAGACATTTTCTTTGGGCTTCAAGATACAAACTGCTCAGGAAAACAACAGGAGCTGGGAGCCTGATTGTAAATGAACAAGATGTCTGACAAAGTACAGTAGGATTCTCTTGTGAGTATTGCTCTAGTCTTATACAGAAAGTATGTTTTTGGAACAATCACTTCTGTGTTTAATTATTTTTCATAAGACATTTTTTCCATACAAAACCTTTAAGTCATTTGCTGTGAACATGCCACATTTGTGCTCAGGGATAAGTTAATATGTAGGATTGATTTATCACACACAAAGTGTCAAGGAAACATTTGACTCTAGGCAGTGTCCTCATGTAAATTTGGTACTTTGTGATAATTTATTATGATGGAGTTCCAAAAGATTGCTGTCTGATTTGAGTTTGTAGGCATAAAAAGCAGAATCCTGTGTTTCAAAGACCACATGTTCAAATAGAAAACAGCAACAAGATTTTAGTTTTTTGGAGCAGTTACATCTGCTATAGATAAACAATATTTTTTCCCTTCAAGAGATATCATCATAACCAGAGATTATAATACTGAAATGTATTAAGGGTAAAATCTGTTTTTGCTTTCTCTTCCTCCAGCCCAAAGCTGAAAAGAACTGCAGGATGATTTCGTATTTGGAGTTACAAGCAAATTGTCTATTTCTTATTGGTGGGCAATTTTTATGAATCATGGTCAAATATTTTGATACTGAAATGATGTTAGCTCTGTATCTACTATCAAGGAGCACTGAAAAATGTGACTTGGTCTTTGTCTGGTCCACCGATTGTACAAGATGCCAAAGACCCAAATTCCTACTACCTAAGTTGATGCCCAAAGGCCAACGGCATACATCTGAAAATAAAAGTGAGGTGAACAATACATTGTAATATGATACATGAGAGACCACTGATATCCAATTAATAATGTAAATAGAAAGGTACAGTTAACACCATACCTATCAGAATAATATTATCAGTGGGCTATTTTTCTGTACATTTTAATGAACTCCAAGCAGTGGAGGATTAATATAATACTAACTCTTTTTGAGATAACCAGGAAGCCCAGGGAAAACAAACAAACAAACAAAAACAAACAAACACACCCCCCTCCAATATATATATATATATATATATATATTTAGGAGTTGGCAACAGAAGGTTTTTCTTCATTTGCAGGCTCTTTGTCTCTCTAAAGGAGCATAATGAGCTGGATGTCTGGAGTAAATCTGCAGAACAATTTTGTAGGGAGTTTTCAGACAGGATGGGTGTGAAACATTTTGCTATGGGACAAATTTCAGTAAATAAATTGTACTGTAAAGTTGATATTTCATATGTTACATGAGACAGAGGTGCTGTAGCTAAGACAATAACATTGGCACGCTTCAGATGCTTAGATCAACTATAAGCAATTTTGACTCCCTAATCAAAACATAAACAGCATTGTTAACCTTCAGAGGGATGTTTTGATAACTGATGAGAGAGACTAGAGCACACCACACAAAGGTGTCATGTTCACAGGTAATGAAATGAACTATGAGCAAATATTAATATTTAAATATGCATACATACATATATACACTTACACAGAGAGATACGTGGAGACCATTTGGAATACTTTATAGCTTTTTATCTCTGACGTAGCTGTATTTCATAGATTGGTGAAGTGGCTGAATTAAGAATAAGGCCATTCACTGGAAATACTAAGAAACAGGCTCATAACTTGGTATTTTGCTTGGAAACACTGATAAACATGCAGTGAAAGTGTTAGATATGGGCTCCAATTATCACAGAAGATAATAGCCATGTCCAAGATGCATTTATTTCAACTAATAACATTGATCGCCTTTTTATTGTTATAGTTAAATATGATGGCTGAAGGCTGGATATTTGTTTTTTGAGACTCCAGGAAAGCAACTAGTGTACCTACCTATCTGGTTTTGATGGATAAATTACATTCTGCATTTGGGCACTGGGAGTTACCAGATTAGCCCAAGTATTGGAAGGTTTGAGCAGGATACAAGTGTCAAATTTGGTTCAGGCTACTCTCAGAACAGATGGAAATGTTGCTAGCTTTATTCTGTGAGAAGTGAGAAGCATTTCACTTGCTCTCCATTTGAGTACTCCTTAAAAAAAATCTTTTTTTTTTTTTTTTTTTTCCTCCCTAGAGCTTCAGAAGAGTGGGTTTTGAACTGCAACAGTATCAGGTTGCAGTTGCCATTTCCTGATGATTATATTTCCACACCAAGCTTTGGTTTGTAAGCAGGTTTGAGGAGGCATAATGCTGTCTATATTTGCATTGCTTTGAGGCAGAAAAAAAAAATGGGGGTCAAAAATTTGTTCGTGTGGGTCATGGTCCAAGTGCCTGTTTTAGAATGAGGTGCTCTGCCTCTGGGAAATCATGAGATTCCCTGTTTTTTTTTTTTTTTTTTTTTTTTTAATTGCCCTAATAGCAGCTAAAATTCATGTTTTTACAATGGAACCTGGCATTCTGGTTCCAAAACTTGGCAAGATCCAGCTTTTATAGCCATCTAGTGTTTCCCTTTTGTCCAGGAAGTATTTCCTATGTTGGTCTAGCCAGATTTTATTAGGGGGAGGGGAGATGAAGACCTTGCATACCTAATCCTATCACACACTAAATCACCTCATTCATACTGACTCCACCAATGCTGCTTTCCCCATTTCCTGAGTTACTTAGCAACAACCATCCCTCCCTTTTCCACTCCCCCGATCCATCCTTTTATTTTTTCCCCTTTGCAATCACGATTTCCAGGCTGTTTAGAAAAATGAGGATGCTCAAAAGCATAGGGCAAGGTTTTCCTTCCAAACTCCCTTTTTATGCCTGCCAAATCCTTCTTGCCTCCAAAACGAAAATCCAGGCTGCTTGCATACGTGTAATCAAAGGTTAAAAAGCACCACGGCTGACACCACGCATGTGTTAATCTGTGCTGCTGCAGCAGAGTGCATCATTTCCACTTTGACCTCGGAGTTAATCTGCATTTGGGCAGAAGCTCCATTGCTTTATTCATTCTTTTTTAAAAAAATTATTTTATTTTATTTTTTATTTCTCTCATTTACTCTTTCTACTGCTGTATCGGATTGTTGCATGTATGTGAGTGGTTCTGTAAATGTGTGCATGTGTAAGTGTTTCTCCTTCCCTTGACTGATTTTATTCCGTGTTTGTGTATGTGCAGTTCTTTTCTTTTCTTTTCTTTTCTTTTCTTTTCTTTTCTTTTCTTTTCTTTTCTTTTCTTTTCTTTTCTTTTATTTTATTTTATTTTATTTTATTTTATTTTCTCCCAATTGTATTATTGCCCTAGATCTGGAAGCTGCTGCTTGCTGCCTGAGCTGACGTTTTTTGATTGTATCTGCAAAGAGCTTGTGCAGATCTAATTTCTGCCCCCCCCCCCCCCCCCCC